>NW_012293539.1:0-3307 GCF_000151885.1 Dipodomys ordii | reverse complement strand
GCAGGACAACACGGGACACAGTGTGACACAGTGGGACTTTATGCGGAGACACTGCAGGGGCACAGCGGGAGAAAGTGGGTGACATAGCGGGACACTGCGGGACACAGCGGGGGACACAGTGGGGACACAGCGGGGGACACAGCGGGACACAGCGGGTCACAGCCGGGGATACTGCGGGACACAGCGGGGGACACAGAGGGGTACACAACGGGACACAGCCGGGAACACAGCGCAGACACAGCAGGACACACCGGGACACAGCGTCAATACAGCGGGGACAGAGCGGGTCACAGCAGGGACACAGCGGGACACAGCGGGGGACACAGCGGGACACAGCGGGGACACAGCGGGACACAGCGGGACACACCGGGGGACACAGCGGAACACAGCTTGGGACACAGCGAGGACAAAGCAGGACACAGCGGGACACAGTGGGGACACAGCTGGGACACAGCAGGGACACAGCGGGGGACACAGCGGGGTACACAGCGGGACACAACGGGGAACATAGCGAGGACACAGCGGGACCCAGCAGGACACAGCGTCGATACAGCAGAGACACAGCGGGACACAGCGGGGTACACAGCTGGGGCCACAACGGGACACAGCAGTGGACACAGCGAGGACAGAGTGGGAAACAGCGGGTACACTGCGGGAACATAGCGGGACACAGCGGGATACCGAGCGGGACACAGCGGGGTCACAGAGTGGTACACAGCGGGACATAGCGGGAAACACAACGAGGTCACAACGGGGGACAAAGCGGGATAACACGGGACACAGTGTGACACAGCGGGACACAGCGGGACACAGCGGGACACAGCGGGACACAGAGGGGGACACAGCGGGACACTGCGGGAACATAGCGGGACACAGCGGGGTACACAGCGGGACACAGCGGGTCACAGCTGGGGACATAGCGGGGACACAGTGGGACACAGCGGGGGACCCAGTGAGGACACAGCGTGACACAGCGGAACACAGCGGGGGACAAAGCGGGAGACAGCGGGGGACACAGCGAGGACACAGAGGGACACAACGGCCACACAGAGGGGACTCAGCGGGGGACACAGCAGGGGACAAAGAGGGACACCACGGGACACAGTGGGACACAGTGGGACACAGCGGGACCCTGCGGGGACACAGCAGGACAAAGCGGGGGACACGGCGGGACACAGCGGGACAAGTGGGGGACACAGTGGGACACAGCGGAGACAGAGATGGGCCACAGCGGGACACAGCCGTGACACAGCTGGACACAGCGGGGTACACAGCAGGACACAGTGGGACACAGCGGGGGACACAGTGGGACACAGCAGGGACACAGCGGGACACAGCGGGACACAGCGGGGGACACAGCAGAACACAGCTTGGGACACAGCGAGGACAAAGCGGGACACAGCGGGACATAGCGGGTACACACCAGGGACACAGCAGGGACACAGCGGGGACACAGCGGGGGACACAGCGAGGACACAGCGGGTCACAGCGGGACACAGCGTGGGACAAAGCAGGAGACAGCGGGGGACACAGCGAGGACACAGCTGGACACAGCGGGGTACACAGCGGGACACAGCGGAGGACACAGAAGCGTACACAGCGGGACACAGAGAGAAACACAGCGAGGTCACAGCGGGGGCCAAAGCAGGACAACACGGGACACAGTGTGACACAGTGTGACACAGCGGGGACACTGCAGGGGCACAGCGGGACAAAGCGGGCGACACAGCGCGACACAGCAGGACACAGCGGGGGACACAGCGGGGGACAGCAGGGGACAGAGAGGGGACACAGCCGGACACAGCGGGGACACAGCTGGACACAGCGGGGTACACAGGGGGACACAGGGGGCACACAGTGGGGACACAGCGGGGGACACAGCGGGACACAGCGGGTCACAGCGGGGAACAGAGCGGGACACAGCGGGGGAAACAGAGGGGTACACAGCGGGACACGGCCGGGAACACAGCGTGGACACAGCGGGACACACCGGGACACAGCATCAATACAGCGGGGACAGAGCGGGTAACAGCAGGGACACAGCGAGACACAGCGGGACACAGCGAGGGACACAGAGGGACACAGCGGGGACACAGCGGGACACAGCAGGACACAGCGGGGGACACAGCGGAACACAGCGTGGGACACATCGAGGACACAGCGGGACACAGCGGGACACAGCGGGGACACAGCAGGGACACAGCAGGGACACAGCGGGACACAGCGGGGGACATAGCGGGACACAACGGGGAACACAGCGAGGACACAGCGGGACCCAGCGGGACACAGCTTCGATACACAGGGACACAGCGGGACACAGCGGGGTACACAGCTGGGGACACAACGGGACACAGCGGTGGACACTGCGAGGACACAGCGGGAGACAGCGGGGACACTGCGGGAACATAGCTGGACACAGCGGGGTACACAGCGGGACACAGCTGGGGACACAGAGTGGTACACAGAGGGACACAGCAGGAAACACAGTGAGGTCACAGCGGGGGACAAAGCGGGACAACACGGGACACAGTGTAACACAGCGAGACATAGCGGGACACAGCGGGGAACAAAGTGGGGGACAACAGGGGACAGGGGACACAGCGGGACACAGCCGTGACACAGCTGGACACAGCGGGGTACAGAGAGGGACACAGCGGGCACACAGTGGGGACACAGCAGGACACAGTGGGACACAGCAGGGACGGAGCATGACAGAGCATGACACAGCGAGGACACATTGGGACACAGCGGTGACACAGAGGAACTCAGCGGGAGACACAGCAGTACACAGCGGGACACAGTGGGACACACCGGGGAGACAGCAGGGACACAGTGGGGGACACAGTGGGACACAGCAGGTCACAGCTGGGGACACAGCGGGACACAGCAGGGGACACAGAGGGGTACACAGCGGGACACAGCGGAGGACACAGAAGGGTACACAGCGGGACACAGAGAGAAACACAGCGAGGTCACAGCGGGGGCCAAAGCAGGACAACACGGGACAAAGTGAAACACAGTGTGACACAGCGGGAATACTGCAGGGGCACAGCGGGACAAAGCGGGCAACACAGCGCGACACAGCAGGACACAGCGGGGGACACAGCGGGGGATGCAGGGGACAGAGAGGGGACACAGCAGGCCACAGCGGGGACACAACTGGACACAGCGGGACACAGCGGGACACAGCGGGACACTGCGGGAACATAGCGGGACACAGCGGGGTACACAGCGGGACACAGCGGGTCACAGCTGGGGACATAGCGGGGACACAGCGGAACACAGCGGGGGACAAAGCGTGTGACAG
>NW_012293538.1:0-1401 GCF_000151885.1 Dipodomys ordii | reverse complement strand
TCTGTAATCCTAGCTACTCAGGAGGCTGAGATCTGAGGATTGCCGTTCAAAGCCTGCACAGGCAGGAAAGTCAGTGAAACTCTTATCTCTAATAAACCACCAGTAAAACCAGAAGTGGCACTGTAGCTCAAGTGGTAGAGCGCTAGCCTTGAGCTGAAGAGCTGAGGGACAGCTCTCAGGCCCAGAGTTCAAGGCCCATGGCTGGCAAAAAATAAAAAATAGCCAGGGGGTCTGGGAAGGTGGCTCAGTGGTAGAGCCCTTGCCTTTCATGAATGAGGCCCTGGGTTCTATTCCTCAGCACCACATAAGAGGGAAAAAAACCCAGAAGTGGCACTGTGGCTCAAGTAGTAGAGCGCTAGCCTTGAGCTGAAGAGCTGAGGGACAGCGCCCAGGCCCAGAGTTTAGGCCCATGACCAGGCCCCCCTCCCTCCAAAAATAGCCAGGTGCCAGTGGCTCAAGCCTATAATCCTAGCTATTCAGGAGGCTGAGATCTAAAGATCATGGTTCAAAGCCAGCCTGGGAAGGAAAGTCCATGAAATTCTTATGTACAATAAACCACTAGAAAACTGGAAGTGGTGCAGTGGCTCATGCAGTAGAGCACTGGCTTTGAGCTGAAGAGTCCAGGGACAGCATTCAAGCCCAGAGTTCAAGCCCTATGACCACCACCAACAGCAACAAAAAAGATAAAAGGTCAAGGATGACACTCAGGTCCTGAGTTTGGCACAAGAAAGAAAGCGTTCTTTATGAACAATATCTTTTTTAATTCAAGCAAACAGTTCAGGCCTTATTAGGGATGACTGGGTTATATAGGATTTGGATTTCTGGTCTTGGTTTACTAAGCACTTCCTGAGGTTACACAAACATGTTTCTAAACTCCTACAGGATGTATTTAATTACTTAACCCTATAATGGCATCCATTTTGGTTCTAGGAATTCCAAACTTAGTTAATATTTCTGTGTATGTATAGATGGAAATGTTTTATTCTAACATTCCATAAAATATTTGATCCTCTACATTATTTTCAAAAGGGTTAAAGAAGTTCCTTCTTTTTCTTTTTTCTGGTCATGGGGCTTGAACTCTGCACATCGGCACTGTACTTCAGCTCTTCATCTCAAGGCAAGTGCTCTACTGCTTGAGCCACAGCACCACCTTCAGTTTTCTCGTGGTTAATTGGAGATAAGAGTCTCACTAACCTTTGTGTCTGGGCTGGCTTTGAACCATGATACTCAGTTCTCATCCTCATGATTAGCTAGGATTACAGGCATGAACCATTGGTACTCGACAGTATTTTTATTTTGTAAAGCCATTTTTTCTTGAGCCCCTCTCTTAAAAGTGTATTCTTTAATTCACCAAAATAGAATTCTAAATTGTGCACTGGTGCAGTATAAAGCCTCCTCTGA
>NW_012293537.1:0-2444 GCF_000151885.1 Dipodomys ordii | reverse complement strand
TGGGCCTCACCAACTGTACATTTAACAACTTTTTTTAAAAAGTTGTTGTGTGTGGTACTTGAACTCTTTCTCGGTGCTGTCCCTGAGCTCTTCAGCTCAAAGCTAGTGCTTGAGCCACAGCGACACTTCCAGCTTTTTTTTGCTTATGTGGTGCTGAGGAATCGAACCCAGGGCCTCATGAATGCAAGGCAAGCACTCTACCACTGAGCCACATTCCCAGCCCCCATTTAACAACTTTTAGGGCTTTAACAGCTTTAGGTGTTGGGGAGGCTGAGTTAGAGTCATCCTGTAAAATCTGAAAAAGAGATTGTAACTGCTTTGAATTAATTTGTAATGAGGGGAGAATCCAATTGATGTCCCCCAATAACTTTTGAAAATCACTCAGTGTTTGTAATTGCTCAGTCCTTATTTTTAGTTCTTGGAGAGTAACTTTGCTGTGGAAAATGTGATACCCTAGATATGAAAGAGGATATTGTCTCTGAACTTTTCAGGGGCCATAATCAGTTTGTACAGCCATAAGGACTGTTGCATATATTTAAAAATAAGATAAGCTTGTTTTTTATTTGATACTCCAATCAGGATATCATACATGTAATGGATTATATAGGCAGAGGGGTACTTTTTACATGGGCTGTATCGCTTTGTCCACATAGGGTTGGCATTCCATGGGGCTGTTGGCCGTTTTCTGGGGCAGCACTGTCCATTTATATTTGTCATAGGGCTTAATCATATTGATGCTGAGAACAGAAAAAGCAAATATTTTCCCATTCCCTGTATAAAGAAGTATGGTTAAAAAATAAAAAAAAAAACAATCCTTTCACTCCAATACCATAGAGAAAAAGATAATGGAATAGCTGTTGGTGAGGGCAAGCCAGGTTGCAAGGCACCTATAGGAAACAGCTTTATTATTCTCTCACAAGTCCTGAAGAAGTCTCCATTTCCCTCGTTTTTTAAAAAATAATAAAGACAGGGATATTTCAGGAACTAGTGGAAGGTTTAATGGGGCCTTGTGACAATGGTTTATGAACTAGACCCTTGGCAGCTTTAAGTTTTTTAGTTTTTTTAGGCAAGGGCCACTCAATGACCCATAGAGGTGTTGAGGTCTTTCAACGTATAGGTTTTGTATGTAGAGCTGCCATTATCAGTGTGGCCCTGTGGAAAACCTAAGCCCTGTCTGTCTGGGTTTGCAACATGCTGGTAATTTTTGAACTTTCCTTTCCCTCGTGGAACATTTTATCATACCCTTGATTAAGCATTTGTTGAGTAACAACTGGACTGGGACTGTTGATGGAAGCACCCATCAGAGACAACTCGTTCTGGCCCCACAGATTTACTGGAAGATCAGGCAAAACAAAGGGTTGAAAGACACCCAGATGACCTTCCTTGGTCAGCCACCACAGCATGGCAGAACCTTTTTGAGTAACTTTGCACATGCCTGTACCCTGCAGCAGGGCGAGGCTATATTCTTTTGGCCAGGAGGGAGGCCATTATAGGCCAGATATAACAGAAACATTAGCTCCAGTGCCAATTAGGCCTGTAAAAAGCTTCCCTCCTATGTAGCGTTCTAACTTAAGTTGCTCTTGTCCAATTTTTGAAGTGAAAGGCCTTATCTGAGGAGCCAAAGCCTCTATCTTCCCTGTTAGGTTGAAGAGACTTATTAGAAGGAGAAACTAAAGAAAGCAAAATCAATTGAGCAATGGAAGTATGAGCAGGAACAAGCAAGGTTCCTTTTTTTTAAGCCATCCATAATTTTAATCTCTCTGATATAATCATTATCAATACACCAGGGTAAACAATCAGTCCTTTTATAGTCCAGCTAGACTTGCTCAACACCTGTCCCAGGTAGCAAAAGTCCCCGACCCCTTTAGGAATGGCAACTGGATTTCTCCCCCCAAATACAGCCTCTGTTGTTTGTCTCCATCTTGTAAAACAGGAAAATGTTGGAAATCCCCAGTATCCTCCCACCACATCTTAAGCAGTCAGTATAGATGATTGTACTGCGGACATAGGAGTCTGAATTAAGATCAGGTGGTAATTGCCTTCCCATTTATCATAGGGAAAGTAGCTCTCACAGGGATAGGCATAGGAGTGGTTGTGGCCTTGGAGGATTTTTGTCTTTTTTCTAGGTTGTGGAGCTTGAACTCTGGGTTTGGGCACTGTCTCTGTGCTTTTCAGCTCAAGGTGAGCACTCTACCACTTGAGCCAAAGCACCACTTCTGGTTTTCTAGTAGTTTATTGGAAATAAGAGTATCACGGATTTTCCTGCCCAGGCTGGCTTTGAACCATGATCCTCAGATCTCAGCCTTCTGAGTAGCTAGGATTACAGGTGTGAGCCACTGGCACCTGCTCTTTGTCTTCTTTACAGAGAGTGTCAAAAATCTGACCAGATTTCTAATGTTTCTAACACTCCCACAGTAGGCTGACATCTCTCTCTCCACATCTGA
>NW_012293536.1:0-1067 GCF_000151885.1 Dipodomys ordii | reverse complement strand
TATGATTTTTAAAATTCTTGATCTACCTTTTGCCATATAGCCAAATCCACTGTCCCTCTTTGGGGAACCATGGGCAGAGATCATCCACAACCTCAAAGATTCCTTTAGCCCATTTGAATTAATCTTGCAGCCTTTTTGCCTCACACAGGCCAAGAAGGCCATCACAGTCACCTTTCTTTGCTGTGTTTCATGGACTTTCCTGCCCAGGCCGGCTTTGAAGTGGGATCTTCAGGTCTCAGCCTCCTGAGTAGTTATGATTACAGGCGTGAGCCACCACTGCCTGGCTTTGTTTTGCTTTCTAATATTTTTTTGTAAATGTGATGTTCAGAGTAGTCATAGTTACATAGTCATTCAGTGTACATTTCTTTTTGAACTGTGCTATTATTTTTTAATTTATATTAGGTGTGCAAATTAGTTTCATTTAGCTATTTCAAAATACATGTATTTACTTTAATCAGATTAACTCATTCTGTAGTCATCTCTTCACTTGTTCACACCCTCCTTCCCCACTTCTATTATTCAAATAATATCACTTCTGACTTCCACCTAAGTAACAAGGATGCATTTTCTTCCTTTACCACAAAGTCAAAGGACCCTCCAGTTTTGAAGATTAGATGATTTTGGGAAAGACAGATACAAGTGGTGGGGCTGTTGTCTCCAGACTTCAATCCTTTTGGGTGACATCACTAAGTAGATTTGAATGATGTGGAAACTTCAGATCTTGTTCTTAAATGCAATTGTATTACTGATATGTCCTGATAAACCCAGAGGGCCTACTCTATACATTTGAAGAACAAGATTTCCCTGATTGCAGGTCTCATTTGTATTATGGGACTAAAACAGTAGGCATGTGAACAGCCACTAGTGAGTAATTCGGGTTTCCTACAGGCAGACGGGGACATGACAACTCACCGGTGTTAGGTGAGTGCATGGAGCCAGGAAGATTATAGCAAGCTTGTGGAGTGGGAGTCAAACCTTATTTTGCCATTCTCACAGCAAGCTGTGTATCTGTGGCAAAAATCCTGGAGTGAATATTCAAACACAAAAATAAGCATTCTGCTGCTGAA
>NW_012293535.1:0-4162 GCF_000151885.1 Dipodomys ordii | reverse complement strand
TCATTCCTCAACCAGAGACAGAGGAAACCAGGCCACTGGCACAGGACAGCCAGGGAATGAGGGCAAGAGTAAGACACATGTTGCTCTGAGACTTCCTCTAGGGGACTCTAGGGCCCCATGACTGCCATTCTCAGAGGTAGAAGTGGGTCTCCTTGCTGGCTCAGCCTTTAGTCTAGATGGCAGATGTGGGATTTAGAGAGGGCGGACTGAAGGTCGAGGCTGGTGGGAACACCAGAGGCACTGGGCTCTGAGCTGGGTTGTTTCTTTGAGGATACTCACAACCCAGGATCATTCAGGAGATGGATCAGCCCTTTTCTCCTCCTGAGATAAAGGGACCTAGAGCCCTCCAGTCTGCATCCCTTGGCTGAGAAATTAATTCATTCCAATATCCTTTGGTTGTATAAATGGATCTCACCTGACTGCCCAGTGTCAAGGCAGGACAGTGAGAGATCTTGAGTCCTTGATGAGGTCACGGGATCCTCAGTATGAGATTGTACTTGAATGTCCTGAGTTGGTGCATGGTCAGTCCCATCTCAGCCTGCCATGACCTAGGACATAGAATCTAGATACTCAGAGCAGGATGTAGTCTATTCTGTGAGTCTTGAGTATTATGTGTGAGCTTTGAGCTCGTGTGTGCTCACCTGCTTCCCATTCTTGGGTGGATTTATGCTAGAAAAAGTTTAAAACTAGGGCTTTGGTCCCATCCCTTGTTTTATGCTCAAAGCTAGCACTCTACCATTTGAGCCACAGCTCCACTAGCAAGGTTTTAGGGTTTTAATTGGAGATAAGAGGGTGGCATTCAATTGCAGTCCTCAGATCTCAGTCTCCTGAGGGGATAGGATGACAGGCATAGAAAAGCATTTTTGGCCGGGTGCCAGTGGCTCATGGCTGTCATCCTAAGTAATCAGGAGCTGAATCTTAGGATCACAGGTGAAAGCCAGCTTGGGCAGGAAAGACCCTCAGACTCTTCTCTCCAATAAACCACCAGAAAACCAGAAGTGGTGCTGTGGCTCAAGAAGTACTGTGCTGGACTTGAGCTGAAGAGCTCAGGGATAGAACCCAGGCCCAGAGTTCAAGCCCCACAACAAACAAAAAGAAAGAAAGTAAAACATCTTTGCCTGCAAAGGACGGTGGAGATGTGTTTGTGTGTATGTGTGTGGGAGGTGTGGGGGTTGGTAGATATTTATCGCCCATCTCAGTCATTGTATTAGATGGATTGACCCAAACTCTTAGTTCACGGCAGCCGATTCTTGACCACAGGTGAAGCTCTGGGTTGGATGTCGACCATCGGACCTCAGTCTCCTCATGGGACAGTTGTGAGTAAATAAAGGACTAATACAGAGGGATCTCTGGAGCAGGGCCAGGAACAGAGGGAGCAGGTGTCAGATACAGTTCTCAACAATTTTTTGAGTATATGACAGGAAGTTGCCGGGAAAGGGCTCAGATGGGGTCTGTTACTAACCATGCAACAGGTGTGGGATCATGAAACAAAACGTGGCTGTCTTTCATCATTACCCTATCCTCATGAGGAAGGGATCCTTCACTCTATTCATTTTTCCAGCCAGGTGACCTACTCATGATCCCCAGCTGACAGGAATCTTGGCCTGATTTCTCTGCCATGCTTCCTAGGACAGTGGGTGTTATTCAGTCCACTTCTTGTGGTGGAAAGTCCACTTCTTGTCATTTGTGGGGCTTGAACTCTGGATCTGGATGCTCATCAGATCAAGGCTAGCACTCTACCACATGAGCCACCGAATCACTTCCCATTTTCTGTTATTTCTTTTAGGATAAGAGTATCACAGACATTCCTCCTGAGCCAGCTATGAACCAAGATCTTCACATCTCAGCCTCCTGTGTAGGTAGGATTATAGGTCTGAGCCATCGGCATCTGGCTTAATTGTAATTCTGGCCCTCTGTCTCTGTCTCTCTCTCTCTCTCTGTGTCTCTCAGGAATTGGTAGAATGAGTGTTGGAGGAGGTGGCCCAGCATCCCCATGTGTCTGGAACCCAAGGTGGCCCTCTCATTCTGGAGGTGGGCTGTGGGTCAGGAGCTGTTTTGCTCAGCCTGTTGAAGCAGCTTCATGAGGTAAGCCCCTCTGTGTCCTGGCTAGACCATGACGGTTATTCATTGTCCATCCCATGAGTCCTTCCCCACATCCCTCTACTACACCATTAAAGGGAAGTGGATGAGAAGGTGTCACCTTGTCCCCCTGCCCAGCACAATCCAGGGCCTCTGACCTATACCACCACCTATCTGACAAGACCCTGGCTATAAGACAATAAAAACACTCTGTGTGTAATACCCTTTGCTGGGGAGTGTCGTTTTGGTTAGGTTAGCGGGGTTCAGAGGAAAGACCCCAGACCTGATTCCTCCTGATGGACATTTGTTCTCGGGACAGAGCCACGTCATTGCTGTGGATAAGGAATAAGCCTCCATCAGACTGACCCAAAACAATGCTCAAAGATCGGTAGGCTATTGAAGTATCAAACCCACTCATGTCTACTTCCTACTCCCAGCAAAGAGGTATATTGGGGGTGGCCTGGCCCTGGGCCTAAGGGATTATAAATGCATGGTGGTGGTCAGGAGCTCATGGCTCCCACCCATCATCCTGGCTCTTTGGGAGGCTGAGGTCTGATGGTTGTGACTCCGAGTAACCCAGGAGGGAAAGTCCATGAGAATCTTATCTCCCATAAACCACCTCCCTCCCCAAAACCACACACAGAAAAGCCAGACATGGTGCTAAGGCTCAAGTGGTAGAGCCTCAGCCTTGAACAAAAGAAGCTAAGGGATAACACCCAGGCCCTGAATCCAAGCCGTAGGACTAACACAATCATGAAATAAATGAACAGTGTACAACTTTTATCTGACTTCCAAGAAAGATGTATTCAGTTTTCTCGCTGGTACATGTAGCCAAAGGTAAGAGCTCCCTTTCATGTTTCCCTAACCCTCTCCTTCTCTCCTTTATCTGTCCAGGCTTAGGTTGTAGGACAGAATTCAGATCATCCCCCTGGATATGACCTTAGGTACCCTCCCCCATCCACCTCCCTTGGGGTCAGGATCCTGGATGCTCTCCATGCTGGGATGATGAGGCACCACAGAGATGAGGGTAGGTATCTCCAACACTCACACACATACACATACACAAAAACACAAACACCCCTAATCCAACTCAGACTAGCCTTTTCCAAAGACACTTTAACTCCTTGGAATAACTGACCTAGGAGAGGAATTTGATACCCTGTAATGACTATTTTAACTTGGGCTTGCTAGTTGACAGGAGATAAACGGGAGCAAAAAAATCCAAAAAGCCTTTGGTGCCCATCTCCTGGGGTTCCGTCTCATGCCTGTCATCCTGGCTACTCAGGAGGCTGAGATCTGAGGATCATAGTTTGAAGCCAGCCATAAGCTGGAAAGCCCATGAGACTCTACTCTCCATGGAACCACCAAAAAGCCAGAAGTGGAGCTGTGGCTCAAGTGGTAGAGCACCAGCCTTGAACAATAAAACTCAGAAAGACGGCTCCCAGATCCTCAGTTCAAGCCCACACAAAGAAATGGCCCTGTCTTTTTGCCCACAGATTGCCCAGGCCTCGAGCCGCCTCTCACGGAGTGTGATACAACACCTGCCCCTGGGTGGTGTATCAGGGCCTTGACAAATCCGGTGGTGGAATCCAGGCCTTCACCTTCATGCATTCTCAACCCACACTGGCTGGAGGGCAGAGCCTGACAAGGCTGGCAGCCTGCACAGCGGAGAGGTTCCACTTTTGCCAAGGTGATCAGAAAGGGCTTCTTGGACACAACACTTGAAAAGGGGGTATTGCTTAACAAGGAGGATCTGAAGGAAGCACAGAGAGCAAAGGTGCTGCAGATGATGGGCAACATAGCAGAGCGTGTTCATTTCCAGCCAGGGCTGCTGGTGAGAGAATTGGTATACATGTGTGAGACTGTCCCAAGACAGGCTTGAAGGGTCACAGAAGAACAGCTATCTAGGGCTGGGATTTTGTCTTAGAGGTGGAGGGATCGCCTAGCACATAGGAAAGCATGGGTTCGATTCCTAGGTCCTGCATACACAGAAAAATCTGGAAGTGGCATGGTGGCTCAGGTGAAAGAGCACTCCACTGGAGACAAAACAAGTCAGGGACAGTGCCGGGCCATGAGGTCATGA
>NW_012293534.1:0-2351 GCF_000151885.1 Dipodomys ordii | reverse complement strand
TGGGGTGGAATATTCAGGGTGCTCAAGGACTGCTGAGGCTTTGGGCTACCACTGTATGTGTCTGTGTGTCTGTGTCTGTGTGTATCTGTGTCTGTGTGTTTGGATATAGAAGCCCTGGGCCTTGAACTCAGGGTCTAGGTGAAGTTCCTATGCTTCTGTGCTCAAAGCTATATCTCTAACACTTGAGCTGCAGCTCCATTACTGGCTATTTGTTAGTTCATTTGAGATAAGAGCCTCACAGACATTTCTGTGCTGGCTGGCTTTGACCTCAGTCTCCTGCGTAGCTAGGATGACAGGTGTGAGACACCAGTGCCATATGTGTGTGTGTGTGTTTTTCTCATCTCTCTGTCCCCTTCCTGGGGGCCTGTATGCCTCTTTCTGACCTCGGATGGTGCCCCTCCTCCACACCAACCTTACCTTTAGCCTCCTATCTGGGTCTACAATGAGTCCTAAATTAACAGAGACCTGAGTTCAAGCTTTTCTTTGGGGCCCAAGTCCAGATGTCCAAATCTTTGGCACCCTGCAGGGGATTCTGGGTCAGCCAGGCCAGCTGCAATAAAGTCTTGCCTGTCTCTGGGTGGGGAACTCAGACATGGGATGTCCTGCCCTTTTCCTCAGCTAGACCTCTGGCTGCATGTCCCTCTCAGCAGGCTGGCAGTGAGTGGGGGAAGGGGGTTGCCTATGACTCTCGCCAACTCCAGCTTGATAGCAGACTGAAGGCCGCCCAAGCAAGGAGGATTCCGGGCTACTTTGGAGGTGACACCAAGGCAGCCTGGAAGTGTCTGTTGGTGTCTAGGAAATGTCAACATACTTTATCTCAGGCAAGTCTACTTTCCAGCCCCAGCTGGGCCTCTCAAATCCTTCTAGAGAATTCTGGATGCCCAGAATACAGAGGCACAGACTTTAGATTCCAGAGCCATGGAATTGCGGGAGGAGACTGGTATGGCCAATACTTCAATGTTCTGGGGCATTAGCCTTGACCTGGGTATGCCCCCCCTTGTGTACGCTCACTTCTTAACCCAGAGCTGGCCAGAAACAGGCCACTTGTGGTGGTGCTGTGGAAGTGGCAGGAGTGGAAGTGAGATCTAGGATCATCAACATCTGGATTTATGGCCTGAGGAGGGATGGGGGGGCAAAAGGTATCTTTAAAAACAACTCTTAGAGCTGGAACTCAGGGACTAGGCACTGAGCTTCCTTTGCTCAAATCTAACACTCTACCACTTGAACCACAGCTCACCTTTCATCTTTTTTAGTAGTTTAGTGGAGATAAGAGTCTCACGAACTTTCCTGCCTGGGCTGGCTTCAAGCTGCCATCTTAAGAGCTCATCCTCTTGAGTAGCTAGGATTGCTGGTATGAGCTACTGGCACCTGCTAAGGATGTTAGTGTGTGTGTGTGTGTGTGTGTGTGTGTTTACCAGGGCTTGTACTCAGAGCCTAGGTGGTATCCTTTAACTTGTTTGCACAAGGCTCGTGCTCTACCACTTGAGCTACAGTAGCTCTGCTTCCCAGCATTTTGGTGATTCATTGGAGATAAGAGTCTGCCCACCCAGGCTAGCTTTGAATCTTGATTGATCCTCATGTGTCAGCCTTGAGTAACTAGGATTAATAGGCATGAGCCACTGGCATCCAGCTGCAAGGTTGTCTCTACATAGTGTCTTCTGTTCTAACAGCTGTGTACTTGCCCTGGCCTAGATCTCTGATCTCCACATCAGCTCCCAGCAGCCCTGTACTGTGTGGAGAACATAAAGCTCAAACCTGTCAAGTATCTTATTTCTATGTCCTTACGGGAGGGTATGTTTCCTCTGAAGCCTGGAGGAGTAGGGGGAGGGGGAGGAAGGTTAGCTGTAGCTAGGTGCTAGGCTGGAAGAGAGGTACACTGTCTTAGCCAAGAAGGACAGTGTGGCCAGATGTTAATAGCTCATGCTCTCATATTCCGAGCTCCTCAGGAGGCTGAGATCTAAGGATTGGCATTCAGAGGCAGCCTAGCTCTCTTTTCTTTTTTTTTTTTTCTGGTATCAGTGGGATCTTTTTTTGTGTGAAAATACTGTACAGAGGGGTTACAATTACATGGGCAAGATAATGAGTACATTTCTTATCACCAGCTCACTTTTCTAAAGTATATGAGACTCCTTTGCCAATAACCACCTGAAAGCTGGAAGAAAAGCTGTGGCTCAAGTGGTAGAGTTGCTAGCCTTGAATGAAAAAGTGAGGGACAGAGTCTGTGTCCTGAGTTCAAGCCCTAGCACAAAGATGTACCCATGCATCTTTCTTACACACACACACGGAGGTAGGTGGTAATGATGAGTTCAGCTAGAACTGGAGGCAGTGGAGAGGCACAGTCATAGTAAACT
>NW_012293533.1:0-3295 GCF_000151885.1 Dipodomys ordii | reverse complement strand
CCCGCAGTGTCCCCAGCAGTGTCCCACTGTGTCACCGCTATGTACCGCTTTGTCCTCGCTGTGTGCCCCGCTGTGCCCCGCTTTATGCCTGCTGTGTACCCCGCTGTGTCCCTCTGTGTCCCCCGCTGTGTCCCGCTGTGTCCCGTGCTGTGTCCCCACTGTGTCACGCTGTGTTTCGCTGTGTCCGGCTGTGTCCTCGCTCAGTCTCCCTCAGTGTCCAGCTGTGTCTTCCCTGTGTCCCCCGCTGTGTCCCGCAGAGTCCCCTGCTGTGTCCCGCTGTGTCCCGCTGTGTCACGCTCTGTCCCCTCTGTGTCCCTCTGTGTCCAGCTCTGTCCCTGTTGTGTGTCCGCTGTGCCCCGCTGTGTACCCTTCTGTGTCCAGCTGTGTCCCCTCTGTGTCCCGCTGTGTCCCTTCTCTTTCCCCCGCTGTCCACCGCTGTGTCCCCCGGCTGTGTCCCGCAGTGTCCCCGCTGTGTCCCGCTGTGTCCTACTGTGTCCCGTGGTGTCCCGCTTTTTCCCCTCTATGTCCCCTGCTGAGTCCCCTCTGTGTCCCCGCTGTGTCCAGCTGTGTCCTCGCTGTGTCCTCCGCTGTCTCCCGCTTTGTCCCACGCTGTGTCCTACTGTGTCCCACTGTGTCCCTGCTGTGTCCCCCGCTGTGTCCCGCTGTGTCCCGCTGTGTCCCCCGCTGTGTCCTGCTGGGTCCCGCTGTGTCCCTGCTGTGTCCCTGCTGTGTCCAGCTGTGTCCCCCGCTGTGTCCCGTTGTGTCCCGCTGTGTCCCCCGTTGTGTCCCCGCAGGTTCACCGCTGTTTCACGCTGTGTCCTGCTGTGTTCCGTGATGTCCTGCTTTGTCCCCCGCTGTGTCCCGCTGTGTCCACTGCTGGGTCCCCGCTGGGTCCCTCTGTGTCTCGCTGTTTCCCGCTGTGTCCTCGCTTTGTCCCATGCTGTGTTCCGTTGTGTCCTCCCTGTGTCCCCTGCTGTATCCCGCTGTGTCCCCTGCTGTGCCCCGCTGGGTCCACCCGCTTTGTCCCGCTGTGTCCCCGCAGTGTCCCCGCTGTGTCCCGCTGTGTATCACTGTGTCCTGTGGTGTCCCAATTTGTCCCCCACTATGTCTCCTGCTGAGTCCCCTCTGTGTCCCCGCTGTGTCCCGCTGTGTCCTCCGCTGTGTCCCACTGTGTGCCCCGCTGTGTCCTGCTGTGTCCCGCTGTGTCCTGCTGTGTCATGCTGTGTCCTCCGCTGTGTCCCACTGTGTCCCCCGCTGTGTCCTGCTGTGTCCCGCTGTGTCCTGCTGGGTCCCGCAGTGTCCCCGCTGTGTCCCCGCTGTGTCCCGCTGTGTCCACCGCTGTGTCCCGCTTTGTCCCTGCAGGTTCACCGCTGTTTCACGCTTTGTCCCACTGTGTTCCGTGGTGTCCCGCTTTGTCCCCCGCTGTGGCCTCCCTGAGCCACCTCTGTATCCCCGCTGTGTCCCGCTGTGTCCTCGCTGTGTCCGCCTCTGTCTCCCGCTCTGTCCACCGCTGTGTCTCACGCTTTGTCCCCGCTGGGTCCCGCTGGGTACCGCTCTGTCCCCCACTGTGTCCCCCGCTCAGTCCTCTATGTGTCGCCACTGTGTCCCGCTGTGTCTTCGCTGTGTCCCCTGCTATCTCCCGCTTTGTCCCACGCTGTGTCCCGCTGTGTCCCGCTGTGTCCTCGTTGTGTCCCCGGCTGTGTCCTGCTGTGTTCCCGCTGTGTCCCAAGCTGTGTCCCGCTGTGTCCCGCTGTGTGCCCTGCTGTGTCCTGATGGGTGCCGCTGTGTCCCCGCTGTGTCCTCGCTGTGTCCCGCTGTGTATACTGCTGTGTCCCCACTGTGTCCCGCTGTGTCTCGCTGTGTCCCGTGTGTCCTCGCTGTTTCCCACGCTGTGTTCTGCTGTGTCCTCGCTGTGTCCCCCGCTGTGTCCCGTTGTGTACCCAGCTGTGTACCCCGCTGTGTCCCGCTGTGTCCCGCTGTGTCGTCCCTGTGCCCCCCGTGGTCCCGCTGTGTCCTCGCTGTTTCCCGCTGTGTACTGCTGTGTCCCCCGCTGAGTCCCGTTGTGCCCCTCTGTATCCCCCGCTGTGTCCCCCGCTATGTCTTGCTGTGTCCCCCGCTGTGTCCCACTGTGTCCTTGCTGTGTCCCCCGTTGTGTGCCGCTGTGTCCTCACTGTGTCCCCCGCTGTTTCCCGCTGTGTCCTGCTGTGTCACGCTGTTTCCCCGCTGTGTCCCAGCTGTGTCCCTCTGTGTACCCCGCTGTGTCCAGCTTTGTCCCCACTGTGTCTCGCTGTGTCCCACGCTCTGTCCCCCACTGTGTCCCGCTGTTTCCCACTGTGTCCCCCACTGTGTACCACTGTGTCCCCGCAGGTACCCTTCTGTTTCCCGCTGTGTCCCGCTGTGTTCCGTGGTGTCCTCGCTGTGTCCCCCTGCTGTGTCCCGTTGTGTCCCGCTGTGTCCTGGCTTTGTCCCGCACTGTGTCCCGCTGTGTCACCCGCTGTTTCCCACTGTGTCCCCCACTGTGTACCACTGTGTCCCCGCAGGTTCCCCTCTGTTTCCCGCTGTGTCCTGCTGTGTTCCGTGGTGTCCTCGCTGTGTCCCCCCGCTGTGTCCCGCTGTGTCCCCCACTGTGTCCCCCGCTGTGTCCCTATGTGTCCCACGCTTTGTCTCCCTGTGTCCCCGCAGTTTCCCCGCTGTGTCCCGCTGTTTCCCACTGTGTTCTGTGGTGTCCCGCTTTGTCCCCCGCTGTGTCCCCCGGTGAGTCGCCGCTGTGTCCCCGCTTTGTCCCACTGAGTCCTCCATGTGTCCCCCGCTGTGTCCCGCTGTGTCCCCCGCTGTGTCCCGCTGTGTCCACTGCTGGGACCCGGCTGTGTCCCGCTGTGTCCCGCTGTGTCCTCACTGTGTCCCATTCTGTGTTCCGTTGTGTCCTTGCTGTGTCCCGAGCTGTGTCCCGCTGTGTCCCCCGCTGTGCCCTGCAGTGTCCCGCTCTGTCCCGCTGTGTCCTCGCTGTGTCCCGCTGTGTCCCCCACTGTTTCCCCTGCTGTGTCCAGCTGTGTCCCCCACTGTGTCCCACTCTGTCCCCCTCTGTGTCCCGCTGTGTCCCCCGCTGTGTCCCACTGTGTCCACGCAGTGTCACTGCTGTTTCCTGCTGTGTCCCGCTGTGTTCCGTGGTGTCCCTCTTTGTCTCCCGCTGTGTCCCCCGCTGTGTCCCACTGTGTCCGACTGTGTCCCGCTGTGTCCCGCTGTGTCCCGCAAGTGTCCCACTGCGTCCCGCTGTGTCCCGCTGTGCCCCCACTGT
>NW_012293532.1:0-3218 GCF_000151885.1 Dipodomys ordii | reverse complement strand
CCCGCTTTGTCCTCGCTGTGTCACCCGCTGTGTCCCTCTTTGTCCCTGCTGTGTACCTCGCTCTGTCCCTCTGTGTCCCCCGCTGTGTCCCGCTGTGTCCCCTGCTGTGTCCCCACTGTGTCACGCTGTGTTTCGCTGTGTCCGGCTGTGTCCTCGCTCTGTCTCCCTCAGTGTCCAACTGTGTCCTCCCTGTGTCCCCCGCTGTGTCCCGCTGAGTCCCCTACTGTGTCCCGCTGTGTCACGCTCTGTCCCCACTGTGTCCCTCTGTGTCCAGCTCTGTCCCTGTTGTGAGTCCGCTGTGCCCCGCTGTGTACCCTTCTGTGTCCAGCTGTGTCCCCTCTGTGTCCCGCTGTGTCCCTTCTCTTTCCCCCGCTGTCCACCGCTGTGTCCCCTGGCTGTGTCCCGCAGTGTCCCCGCTGTGTCCCGCTGTGTCATACTGTGTCCCGTGGTGTCCCGCTTTTTCCCCTCTATGTCCCCTGCTGAGTCCCCTCTGTGTCCCAGCTGTGTCCAGCTGTGTCCTCGCTGTGTCCTCCGCTGTCTCCCGCTTTGTCCCACGCTGTGTCCTACTGTGTCCCACTGTGTCCCTGCTGTGTCCCCCGCTGTGTCCCGCTGTGTCCTGCTGTGTCCCCCGCTTTATCCTGCTGGGTCCCGCTGTGTCTCCGCTGTGTCCCTGCTGTGTCCGGCTGTGTCCCCCGCTGTGTCCCGCTGTGTCCCGCTGGGTCCCCCGCTGTGTCCCACTGTGTCCCCGCAGGTTCACCGCTGTTTCACGCTGTGTCCTGCTGTGTTCCGTGGTGTCCCGCTTTGTTCCCCGCTGTGTCCCGCTGTGTTCACTGCTGGGTCCCCGCTGGGTCTCGCTGTGTCTCGCTGCTTCCCGCTGTGACCTCGCTTTGTCCCATGCTGTGTTCCGCTGTGTCCTCCCTGTGTCCCCCGCTGAATCCCGCTGTGTCCCCCGCTGTGCCCCGCAATGTCCCGCTGTGTCCCGCTGTGTCCTTGCTGTTTCCCACTGTATCCCCGCTGTTTCTCCGCTGGGTCCTGCTGTGTCCCGCTGGGTCCCGCTGGGTCCCCGGCTTTGTCCCGCTGTGTCCCCGCAGTGTCCCCGCTGTGCCCCGCTGTGTCCCACTGTGTCCTGTGGTGTCCCGATTTGTCCCCCGCTATGTCCCCTGCTGAGTCCCCTCTGTGTCCCCGCTGTGTCCCGCTGTGTCCCCCGCTGTGTCCCGCTGTGTTCCGTGGTGTCCCGCTTTGTCCCCTGCTGTGGCCCCCCTGAGCCACCTCTGTGTCCCCGCTGTGTCCCGCTGTGTCCTCGCTGTGTCCGCCTCTGTCTCCCACTCTGTCCACTGCTGTGTCTCACGCTTTGTCCCTGCTGGGTCCCGCTGTGTCCCACTCTGTCCCCCACTGTGTCCCCCGCTGAGCCCTCTATGTGTCGCCACTGTGTCCCGCTGTGTCCTCGCTGTGTCCTCTGCTATCTCCCGTTTTTCCCACGCTGTGTCCCGCTGTGTCCCGCTGTGTCCTCTTTGTGTCCCCGGCTGTGTCCTGCTGTGTTCCCGCTGTGTCCCAAGCTGTGTCCCGCTGTGTCCCGCTGTGTGCCCCGCTATGTCCTGCTGGGTGCCGCTGTGTCCCCGCTGTGTCCCCGCTCTGTCCTCGCTGTGTCCCGCTGTGTCTACTGCTGTGTCCCCACTGTGTCCCGCTGTGTCTCGCTGTGTCCCGCTGTGTCCTCGCTGTTTCACACGCTGTGTTCTGCTGTGTCCTCACTGTGTTCCCCGCTGTGTCCCGTTGTGTACCCAGCTGTGTACCCCGCTGTGTCCCGCTGTGTCCCCACTGTATCGACGCTGTGTCCCGCTTGGTCCCGCTGGGTCCTCGCTGTGTTCCCCGCTGTGTCCCGCTGTTTACCCCTCTGTGTCCCCCGCTGTGTCCCGCTGTGTCCCGCTGTGTACTGCTGTGTCCCCCGCTGAGTCCCGCTGTGTCCCCGCTGTGTCCCAATGCGTCCTCTCTGTGTCCTGCGCTGGGTCCCGCTGTTTCCACCCTGTGTCCCCCGCTGTGTCCCGCTGTGTCCGGCTGTGTCCCCCACTGTGTCCCCCGCTGTGTCCCCCGCTGTGTCAGCGCTGTGTCCCTCTGTGTCCTCGCTGTGTCCCCTGCTGTCTCCCGCTCTGTACTCCGCTGTTTCTCAAGCTTTGTCCCCGCTGTGTCCCACTGTGTCCCGCTGTGTCCCGCTGTGCCCCCACTGTGTCCCGTTGTGTTCACAGCTGTGTACCACGCTGTGTAACGTTGTGTCCCCGCTGTATCGACGCTGTGTACCGCTGGGTCCCGCTGTGTCCTCGCTGTGTTCCCCACTGTGTCCCGCTGTGTCCCCCACTGTGTCCCCCGCTGTGTTCCTATGTCCCCGCTGTTTCCCCACTGTGTCCCGCTGTTTCCCACTGTGTTCTGTGGTGTCCCGCTTTGTCCCCCGCTGTGTCCCCCGGTGAGTCGCCGCTGTGTCCCCGCCTTGTCCCGCTGAGTCCTCCATGTGTCCCCCGCTGTGTCCCGATGTGTCCCCCGCTGTGTCCCGCTGTGTCCACTGCTGGGACCCGGCTGTGTCCCGCTGTGTCCCGCTGTGTCCTCAATGTGTCCCACTCTGTGTTCCGTTGTGTCCACGCTGTGTCCCCCGCTGTGTCCCGCTGTGTCCCCCGCTGTGCCCTGCAGTGTCCCGCTCTGTCCCGCTGTGTCCTGGCTATGTCCCGCTGTGTCCCCCACTGTTTCCCCTGCTGTGTCCGGCTGTGTCCCCCACTGTGTCCCACTCTGTCCCCCGCTGTGTCCCGCTGTGTCCCCCGCTGTATCCCACTGTGTCCCCGCAGTGTCACTGCTGTTTTCTGCTGTGTCCTGCTGTGTCCCCTGCTGTGTCCCCGCAGGTTCACCGCTGTTTCACGCTGTGTCCCGCAGTGTTCCGTGGTGTCCCGCTTTGTCCCCCGCTGTGGCCCCCCCTGAGCCACCTCTGTGTCCCCGCTGTGTCCCGCTGTGTCCTCGCTGTGTCCGCCTCTGTCTCCCTCTCTGTCCACCTCTGTGTCTCACGCTTTGTCCCCGCTGGGTCCCGCTGTGTCCCGCAGTGTCCCCAGCTGTGTCCCGCTGTGTCACCGCTGTGTCCCGCTTTGTCCTCGCTGTGTCCCCCTCTGTGTCTTGCTTTGTCCCTGCTGTGTCCCCCGCTGTGTCCCGCTGTGTCCCCTGCTGTGTCCCCACTGTGTCCCCTG
>NW_012293531.1:0-6513 GCF_000151885.1 Dipodomys ordii | reverse complement strand
CGGGAAAGAGTGGAACACAGCAGGGCTTTTGTCGGGGCCACAGCGGGACATCGCAGGAACAAAGCGAGGACAGAGCGAGACACAGAGGTACACAGCGAGGGACACAGTGGGGGACAGTGGGGACAAACCGGGGAACAACGGGGACACAGTGGGACACAGCTGGGACACAGCGGGGACACAGCGGCACACAGCGGGGGACACAGTGGGACACAGCAGGGGATACAGCGAGGACACAGAGGGGACATAGTGGGACACTGCGGGACACAGTGGGACACAGCGGGGACACAGAGGGACATAGCAGTTACACAGTGAGGACACACCAGGGACACAGCGGGACACAGCGGGGACACAGCCGGGACACAGCGGGACACAGCGGGGACACAGCAGGACACAGCGGGACACAGCAGGACAGAGTGGGACACAGCGAAAACACAATGGGATACAGCGGGACACAGCGGGGACACAGAAGGGGACACAGCGTGGGACAGCGGGGACACAGACGGACACAGCAGGACACAGCGGGAAACAGCGGGGACACAGCAAGGACACAATGGGACACAGCGAAGACATAGCGAGACACAGAGGGGACACAGCGGGGGACAGCAGGGAGACACAGCGGGGACACAGCGGGTACACAGCGGAACACAGTGGGGACACAGCGGGGGACAGCAGGGAGACACAGCAGGGACACATCGGTACACAGCGGGACACAGCCGGTACACAGCTGTACACAGCGGAACACAGCGGGAAACACAACCGGACACAGCGGGCGACACAGCGGGACACAGCGGGGGTCACACCAAGAACACTGCGGGACACAGGAAGACACAGTGGGGACACAGCGGGGACACAGCGGGGGACACTGTGGGACACAGCGGGGTCACAGCGAGGACACAGCGCGGATGTATGGGGACACTGCGGGACACAGTGGAACACAGCAGGGACACAGAGGGACATAGCAGTTACACAGCTAGGACACACCAGAGACAAAGCAGGACACAGCGGGGACACAGCGGGGACACATCGAGACACAGGGGGACCCAGCAGGGACACAGCAGAGACACAGCGGGACACAGCGGGGGACACAGCGGGACACAGCGGGAGACAGAGCAGGACACAGCATGGACACAGTGGGACACAGCGGGGGACACAGCTGGGACACAGCGGGTCAACAGCGGGGACACAGTGGGGGAAACAGCAAGGACACAGCGGGACACAGAGGGATACACAGCGAGGACACAGCGTGACACATGGGGACAAACTGGGACACAGCGGGGGACACAGAGAGGACACAGCAGGACACAAATGGGGACACAGCAAGGACACAGTGGGACACAGCGGGAAAGAGCGGGACACAGCGTGGGACACAGCCGTGGACACAGCGGGGACAGAGCGGGACACAGTGGGGACCCAGCGGGACACATCGGGGGACACAGCAGGACACTGCGGGGCACACAGCGGGACACAGCGGGACACAGCAGGGACACAGCGGGGGACAAGGCGGGACACAGCGAGGACACAGCAGGACACAGGAGGACACAGCGGGACACAGCGGGGACACAGCAGGAGACACAGCAGGACACAGAGGGGACACAGAGGGATTCAGCGGTTACACAGCGAGGACACACCAGGGACACAGCGCGACACAGCGGAGACACAGCAGGGACACAGTGCGACACAGCGAGGACACAGCGGGACACAGCGTGGGATACAGCGGGTGACAACGGTGACACACCGGCGAACAGCGGGGACACAGCGGGACACAGCGGGACACAGTGGGGGACACAGTGGGACACAGCGGGGGACACAGCGAGGACACAGCGGGACACAGCGGGGACACAGCGGGGACACAGCGGGGGACAGCAGGGACACACATGCGGACAGCGGGGACACAACGGGACACAGTGTTGGACATCGGGGACACAGCGGGACACAGCTGGGACACAGCAGGTACAATGCGCGTCACAGCCTGGACACAGTGGGGGACACAACGAGGACACAGCGGGACACAGAGGGATACACAGAGGGGACACACCGTGACACATGGGGACACAGCGGGACACAGCGGGTGACTCAGCGAGGACACAGTGGGTGACTCAGCGAGGACACAAATGGGGACACAGCAAGGACACAGCGGGAAAGAGCGGGACACAGCAGGGGACACAGCGGGACACAGCAGGGGACAGAGCGGGGACTCAGCAGGACACAGTGGGACACAGCGGGGACCCAGCAGGGGACACAGCGAGCAAGAGCGGGACACAGCGGGGGAAACAGCCGGGGACACAGCGGGACACAGCTGGGGACACAGCGGGACACAGCGGGACACAGCTGGACACATCGGGGGACACAGCAGGACACTGCAGGATACACAGCGGGACACAGCGGGACACAGCGGGACACAGCGGGGACACAGCAGGGGACACAGCACGACACAGAGGGGAACAAAGGGGGCACACAGCGGGACACAGTGGGACACAGCGGGGTACACAGTGGAACACAGCAGGGACACTGCAGGGGCACAGTGGGAAACAGTGGGACACAGCAGGCGACAATGCAGGACAAACCAGGATACAGGGTGACACAGCGATGGAAACAGCGGGGGACACAGAGCTGCACACAGCGGGAGAGAGTGGAACACAGCAGGGACACAGCGGAGCCACAGCGGGACATCGCAGGAACAAAGCGAGGACAGAGTGAGACACAGAGGTACACAGCGTGGGACACAGCGGGGGACAGTGGGGACAAACCGGGGAACAATTGGGACACAGCGGGACACAGCTGGGACACAGCGGGGACACAGCGAGTACACAGCGGGACACAGCCGGACACAGCAGGACACAGAGGGGACCACAGCAGAGGACAAAGCGGGACACAGCGGGACACAGCGGGGTACACAGTGGGACACATCGGGGATACAGCAGGGATACAGCGGGACACAGCGGGAAAGAGCAGGGAACACAGCGGGATATAGCAGGGGCCACAACAAGGACAAAGCGGGACACAGAGGGACACAGCAGGGGACACAGCAAGGCCACAGCGGGACACAGTGGGGGACACAGCAGGGGACAGAGCGGGACACAAAGGGCGACCCAGCGTTACACAGCGGGGACACAGCGGGACACAGTGGGACACAGCAGGGGATACAGCGAGGACACAGAGGGGACATAGGGGGACACTGTGGGACACAGAGGGACACAGCGGGGACACAGAGGGACATAGCAGTTACACAGCGAGGACACACCAGGGACACAGCGGGACACAGCGGGGACACAGCCGGCACACAGCGGGACCCAGCGGGAACACAGTGGGACAAAGCGGGGGACACAGAGGCGGACACAGCAGGACACAGCGGGACACAGCGGGACAGAGTGGGACACAGCGAGAACACAACAGAACAAAGCGGGACACAGCAGGGGACACAGCACGGGACACAGCGGGTGACACAGCGGGACACAGAGGGGACAAAGCAGGGGACAAAGCGGGGACACAGCGGGACACAGCGGGACATAACGGGACACAGCTGAACACAGCGGGGACACAGCAGGGGACACAGCAGGGGACAGCGGGGACACAGAGGGGGACAGCAGGACACAGCGGGAAACAGGGGGAAAACTGCAAGGACACAATGGGACACAGCGAAGACACAGCGGGACACAGAGGGGACACAGCGGGGGACAGCAGGGAGACATAGCGGGGACACAGCAGGGACACAGCGGAACACAGTGGGGACACAGCGGGGGACAGCAGGGAGACACAGCGGGGACACAGCTGGGACACATCGGTACACAGCGGGACACAGCCGGTACACAGCAATACACAGCGGGACACATCGGGAAACACAACCAGACACAGCGGGCGCCACAGCGGGACACAGCGGGGGTCACAGCAAGAACACTGGGGGACACAGGAGGACACAGCGGGGACACAGCGGGGACACAGCGGGGGACAATGTGGGACACAGCGGGGGACACAGCGAGGACACAGCGGGGACATATGGGGACACTGCGGGACACAGTGGAACACAGCGGGGACACAGAGGGACATAACAGTTACACAGCGAGGACACACCAGAGACACAGCGGGACACAGCGGGGACACAGTGAGACACAGCGGGACCCAGCGGGGACACAGCAAAGACACTGCGGGACACAGCGGGGGACACAGCGGAACACAGCGGGAGACAGAGCAGGATATAGCGAGGACACAGCGGGGCACAGCGGGGACACAGCAGGACAGAGCAGGGAACACAGCGGGATATAGCAGGGGACACAGCGAGGACAAAGCGGGACACAGAGGGACACAGCAAGGGACACAGCAAGGCCACAGCGGGACACAGCGGGACACAGTGGGGGACACAGCAGGGGACACAGCAGGACACAGGGGGACACAGCAGGACACAGCGTGGGATACAGCGGGACACAAAGCGGGACCCAGCGTTACACAGCGGGGACAAAGCGGGACAAAGTGGGGACACAGCAAGGGACACAGCAGGACACAGAGGGGAACAAAGGGGGCACACAGCGGGACACAGTGGGACACAGCGTGGTACACAGCGGGACACAGCGGGGACACAGCAGGGGCACAGTGGGAAACAGCGGGACACAGCGGGGGACAAAGCGGGACACACCGGGATACTGCGGGACACAGCGGGGGACACAGCAGGGGACACAGAGCTGCACACAGCGGGAGAGAGTGGAACACAGCAGGGACAGAGCGGGGACACAGCGGGGGACCCAGGGAGGACAGCGCGTGACACATGGGGACACAGCGGGACACAGCAGGGAACCCAGCAAGGACACAGCGGGACACAAATTGGGACACAGCAAGGACACAGCGGATGACACAGCGGGACTCAGTGGGGACATAGCGGTCACAGCGGGACACATCGGGGGACACAGCAGGACACTGCGGGGTATACAGCGGTACACAGTGGGACACAGCAGTGACTCAGCGGGGTACAAGGCGGGATACAGCGAGGACACTGCGAGACACAGGAAGTCTCAGCGGGTCTCATTTGTTTTTTTTTCTGTTTTCACATCAGGACACAAGGGTACACAGAGGGACTCAGCGGTTACACAGCAGGGACACACTGAGACACAGCGAGGACACAGTGGGACACAGCGTGGGATACAGCGGGGGATAGCGGTGACACACTGGCGGACAGCAGGGACACAGCGGGACACAGCGGGACACAGTGGGGGACACAGTGGGACACAGTGGGGGAAACAGCGAGGACACAGCGGGACACAGCGGGGACACAGCGGGGGACAGCGGGGACACACATGCGGACAGCGGGGACACAATGGGACACAGCGGTGGACATCGGGGACACAGCGGGACACAGCGGGGACACAGCAGGTACACAGCGGGTCACAGCCTGGACACAGTGGGGGACACAGCGAGGACACAGGGGGACACAGAAGGACACACAGAGAGGACACAGCGTGACACATGGGGACACAGCGGGTGACCCAGCGAGGACACAGCGGGACACAAATGGGGACAAAGCAAGGACCCAGTGGTACACAGCAGGAAAGAGCGGGACACAGCCGGGGACACAGCGGGACACAGCAGGGGACACAGCGGGGACACAGCGGGACTCAGTGGGACACAGCGGGGACACAGCAGGGGACACAGCGTGGAAGAGCGGGACACAGTGGGGGACACAGTGAGGACACAGGGGGACACAGAAGGATACACAGAGAGGACACAGCGTGACACATGGGGACACAGCGGGACACAGCGGGGGACACAGAGAGGACACAGCGGGACACAAATGGGGACACAGCAAAGACACAGCGGGACACAGCGGGAAAGAGCGGGACACAGCGGGGGACACAGCCGGGGACACAGCGGGACACAGCAGGGGACACAGCGGGGACACAGCGGGACACAGTGTGGACATAGCGGGACACAGCGGGACAGCGGGGTACACAGCAGGACACTGCGGGGTACACAGCGGGACAAAGTGGGACACACCAGGGACACACCAGGGGACAAGGCGGGACACAGCGGGAAACAGCGGGGACACAGAGAGGACACAGCAGACACAGCGAAGACACAGCGAGACACAGAGGGGACACAGCGGGGGACAGCGGGGGACACAGCGGGACACAACGGGACACAGTGGGGACAGAGCAGGGAGATACAGAGGGCACACAGCTGGTACACATTGGTACACAGTGGGACACAGCCGGTACACAGCAATACACAGAGGGACACAGCGGGACACAGCGGGAAACAGCAGGACACAGCGGGGGACACACCGGGACACAGCAGGGGTCACAGCAAGAACACAGCGGGACACAGGAGGACACAGCGGGGACACAGCGGGGACAAAGCGGGGGACACAGTGGGACACAGCGGGGGACACAGAGAGGACACAGCGGGGACATAGGGGGACACTGCGGGACACACTGGAGCACAGCGGGGACACAGAGGGACATAGCTATTACACAGCAAGGACACACCACAGACAGAGCAGGACACAGCGGGGACACAGCAGGGACACAG
>NW_012293530.1:0-3734 GCF_000151885.1 Dipodomys ordii | reverse complement strand
TCAAATGAGTGAACAAAAAAGCTTCTAGAATTCTAAAAAGCAATATTCTATTGACTTTAAAAATTTCTCTGTTGTAATCAAAGAAAGGTTGGACAAATGGGACTGAATAAAGTTGCAGAGCTTCTGCAGGGCAAATGACATAGCTAGCAAGATCAATAGAAAGCCCATGGATTGGGAGAAGATCTTTACTAGCCATACAACAGACAAGGGTCTCATATCTAAAATATACTTGGAACTCAAAAAATTAAACCCCCCAACAACAAATCCTCAAAGGAACAACTGCCCAATAAATAAGTGGGCGAAAGACTTAAAGAGAAACTTCTCTGAAGAAGAAAGAAGGATGGCCAATAGACACATGAAGAAATGTTCAACATCCCTAGCCATAAAAGAAATGCAAATCAAAACAACATTGAGATACCACCTGACTCCAGTTAGAACGGCAAAAATCAAGAACTCTAACAACAACAGATGCTGGAGGGGATGTGAACAGAAAGGAAGCTTACTTCATTGTTGGTGGGAATGTAAACTTGTCCAACCACTTTGGAAAGCAGTATGGAGGTTCCTCAAAAGACTTCACATAGAATTCCCCTATGACCCAGCAATCCCACTTTTGGGCATTTACCCAAATGTTTACAAACAAGACCACACTAAAGCTACCAGCACAACTATGTTCATTGCAGCATTATTTACCATAGCTAAGATATGGAACCAACCCAGATGCCCCTCAGTAGATGAATGGATCAAGAAAATGTGGTATATATACACAATGGAATTCTATGCCTCCATCAGAAAGAATGGCATTGCCACATTTGTTAGGAAATGGAAAAACTTGGAAAAAAATATATTAAGTGAAGTAAGCCAGGCCCAAAGAAACATAGGTCCCATGGTTTCCCTTATTTGCAATATCTAGTATATGTATGAGTCAAGCGGAAAAGGTCAGATAATGTGATGTCAGGAAAATGAACCGTTAGATGTTTATTTTAATGTTTTTTTTCTTTCATGCATGTGTTTCTAAACGCATTTATTTATCAGACTATCTTTTTGTTGCTTTGTATGTCCCTCCCCCCACAGTATAACCCCTGCTTTCACTATATTTGATGTCAGTATAACTTGTGGAGGAGAGGGGGAAAAACAGTTGTTTAAGGATACAGGTGGACCTGATGCAACAACGAGAAGTATAAGTTGTCATGTCCAAAACGAGCTTTACAACGTCGGTCCGGGGGGGGGAAGGGGGGAGGAGAAGGGTTGGGATTGGGGGGGAGGGGGGAGGCTGGGAAGGGATGTGAAGGGTAAACAAAGGAGGAGGCTGCAATGCTTGGTAAGAAATGTATGCATTATCCTGCCCATGTAATTGTAACCCCTGTGTACAGTATGTTCACAAATAAAAAATAAATAAATTAAAAAAAATTTCTCTGTTGTTATTATTAAGGTGATTTATAGAGGGATTACAATTGCATGAGTCAGGTAATGAGTACATTTCCTTTTATGAAATGTCTTTGGTTCCCTCAGTTGTTCTTAGTCGCTCACTCCTGTCCCCATCCATGTGTTAAATAGTTCACTTTCATCAATGTTCAATGAACTCCACTGCTTCAATATTTTACCCTTTTCCAAAAAGCTCTGTGCCCACCCCTCACCTTCCTGAAGAAGTACAATGAATATACCAGGTGTAAGGTAAAGACAGATTCATCACAAACTATAAAAACAACAAACACAAAACAAAAAAGGAGACTTCTGTTTCCATGTCTCATAGTTTGTTTGAGTATGTATAACAGTTATATAAATATAATTGTTTTTTTTATCATAAAGTCAATTCAGGGACTTTGGTATGATAACTTATAATGTTGCTTTCTATTTAATAATGCTTTTTATTTTAACATTAAGTTTGTAAGTAACACAATTCAAGTCCTAGTGAAATTTGAAGGTTCACGTTTAAAGTTAAATTTTCAAAGTGTGTAATAGTTCCATTTTGGCAACCAAAATGAAAAACAGGGATGTTTTATACAAAAGAATGTCATTATTTCATGTGTAAAAAAAGTAAAATAAATGTAATATTAATCCAGTGGAAATAAGAAATCAAATACTTTTGCAATGAATCAATTCCATAGATTATGAGATCTATTGATAAAATTAATAAAACTAGTAAAGATGGTTTTTAGACAGAACTTCTTTAGATTTTATTGTTGCAATGGGTCCGCCTGTATCTCTATTTAAACAATTTATTTTTTCCCTTCCCTTCCACAAATTATACCAACGGGGAGATGTGAAAGAATGGGAAGGGGAAACAAAGGAAGAGGCAAAAATGTTTGATAAGAAATGTACTTATTACCTTGCCCATGTAATTGTAACCCCTCTGTAGGGTATTTTCACAATTAAAAATAATAATATATTTATAATAAAACCCAGGACTAGGAAAACATATTTTAAGAGAAAAAATAATACAACTTGTTTTAAGTAGATTACTTAAGACATGAAGCAAGTGATAATTATCTTTTCTAGGTGATTGATATAGAAATCAAACCCCAAAGGATTCCAGAGGTTCGGTGTGCTTATTACGTGTCAATTTACACAATATGCTTGACTCATCTCAACATTATATGAAGATAACTGAGAACAGGACTAGAATAAAAAACATCACTGAAATGTTTATTTTATGACTGAATATGTCTTTTTTATATCTCGTTTATTTTATCTGAAAAAATCTGGTAATTTATTTAAGTTTACATCAACAGTAATGAGAAATAAACAGCCCCTAACGCCTTAAAAGACAATCAATAAGACAAAAAGGAAACAACAAAGAATATTGAACCTCATTTTGTACGTGGTCTTTGTATATTGTGGTGCTTTGTAATTGTATATTATGTGCCTATCCCATGAATCTGGGCTCAAATCAATAGGGCTACTGGAAAAAAATTCAAAATCTAGAGCAGCTAACACAGCTGTGCAGTTGTTTGTGGGTTTCACTACAGTATCAGCTAGGCATGAACTGTACAAGGGAAATAATTTCTGTGCTTTGCAGGCAAGAATGTGATGAAAAGCATACTGTTATCTTCTTAGATGAAATATGAAGACCACACTTTAAAAGCTTACTAAATGATCAGCCTTTTAAAGAACAGTGCCATTTTAAGGCACTCTAGATAATTCAAGTGCTTCATTCCACACACAATTATTGCTGCCATTCACAAATCATTGCCAAATGAATTTGCAGTTCTTTTTGATATTTCAAATGGCTTAAGAGTAACATAAACAATAATTCAAGTTGTTGAGAAAATTTAATTTAGAATAATCAAACAAATCAGATTCAACTCTATAGCATAACCTTTAGGAAAAATGAACTAAGGAATATGGCATGTCCTTTGTAATTTAATATTAGACATTAGGGCCAAATGCCAGAAACAGAGTATGCAAGGAAAAAGAAGTTTTTGATAAGTTATATAAAAGATTAAACAGGGGAAAATAATTTTACCTATATTTTCTATTATATGATAACATTTTTGTCTGCTAATCAGAGAGACTCAAAATTATTTTTAATTATGATATGAAAAATGCATTGTCATAAATGAATTAAATCAGGGAGTAGATGGTACAAGAGCAGGGTGATTCCATTAAATATTCTCATTATTTTCAATGATCTGGTATTTTTATATGTGTGGAATTATGAATGTATTTTATGTCTGGGCAGGACAGTTTGATTATTAGATGATTGTCTGATACCCAATGTTAGGAACCTAACCTGA
>NW_012293529.1:0-6515 GCF_000151885.1 Dipodomys ordii | reverse complement strand
GAGAGAAGAAGAAGAGAAGAAGAAGAGAGAGACAGAAGAGAGAGAGGAGAGAGAGATGAGAGAGAGAGAATAGAGAGAGAGAGAGACAGAGACAGAAGATGACAGAGAGATGATGATGATGAAGATGAAGATGAAGAAGAAGAAGAAGAAGAAGAAGAAGAAGAAGAAGAAGAAGAAGAAGAAGAAGAAGAAGAAGAAGAAGAAGAAGGAGAAGCATAAGGAGAAGCATAAGGAGAAGCATAAGGAGAAGCCGAAGAAGCAGAATCTGAAGCAGGAGAAACAGAAGAAGCACAATCTGAAGCAGAAGCAGAAGAAACAGAAATAGTAGAATAAGCAGAAGCAGAAGCAGCAGGAGAAGCAGAAGAAGAAGACGGAGAAGGCGAAAGAGAAGGATTAGGAGTAGGAGAAGCAAAAGGATAAGCAGAAGCAGAAAGAGACGCAGAAGGAGAAACAGCACGAGAAGTAGGAGAAGCAGGTGAAGCAGAAGCAGGAGAAGCAGAAGAAACAGAAGTTGCAGAAGCAGAATGAGAAGCACAAGGAGAAATTGAAGCAGAAGCAGAAGCAGAAGGAGAAGCAGAAGCCGAAGGAGAAGCAGAAGAAGGAGAAGGAGAACAGAAAGAGAAGCAGAACGAGAAGCAGGAGAAGCAGAAGCAGGAGAAGCAGAAGCTGAAGAAACAGAAGTAGGAGATGAAGCAGAAGCAGAAGGAGAAGCAGAAACAGAAGGAAAAGCAGAAAGAGAAGCAGGAGAAGCAGAAGAAGCAGCAGCAGGAGAAGCAGAAGCAGAAGAAGCAGAAGCAGAACCTGAAGCAGAAGGAGAAGCAGGAGAAGCAGAAGAAGCAGAATCTGGAGAAGCAGAAGGAGAAGCAGAAGCAGAAAGAGAAGCAAAAGCAGAAGGAGAAGCAGAAGGGGAAGCAGAAGAAACAGAAGAAGCAGAGGCAGTAGCAGAAGAAGCAGAAGATGCAGAAGGAGAAGCAGAAGGAAAAGCAGAAAAACGAGAAGGAGAAGGAGTAGGAGAAACAGAAGGAGAAGCAGAAAGAGAAGAAGAAGAAGGAGCAGGAGAAGGAAAGGCAGCAGGAGAAGCAGAAAGAGCAGCAGAAGGAGAAGCAGGAGATGCAGAAACTTGAGAAGCAGAAGCAGAAGAAACACAAGAAGGACAAGAAGAAGAAGCAGAAGGAGAAGCAGAAACAGAAGGAGAAGCAGGAAGAGAAGGAGGGAAAGCAGAAGAAGCAGAAGCAGGAGAAGCAGAAGCATAAGAATGTGAAGAAGCAGAAGGAGAACCTGAAGCAGAAGGAGAAGCAGGAGAAGCAGAAAAAGCAGAATCTGAAGATGCAGAGTAAGAAGCAGAACGAGAAGCAGAAGCAGAAGCAGAAGCAGAAAGAGAATCAAAAGCAGAAGGAGAAGCAGAAGAAACAGAAGAAGTAGAAGCAGAAGCAGTTGTAGCAGAAGCAGAAGTAAAAGCAGAAGAACAAGAAGGAGAAGGAGAAACAGAAGGAGAAGCAGAAAGAGACGCAGGTAAAGCAGAAGAAGAAGTAGCAAAAGGAGAATCAGAAGGAGAAGCAGAAGAAGATGCAGAATGAGAAGCAGGAGAAGCAGAAGAAGCAGAAGAAGGAGGAGAAGCAGGAAAAGCAGAAGAAGCAGAAGCAAAAGGAGAAGCAAAAGAAGGAGAAGGAGAAGCAGAAGCAGAAGCATAAGGACAAGCACAAGCAGAAGGAGATGCAGAAGGAGAAGCAGGAGAAGCAGAAGAATCAGAAGCTGAAGGAGAAGCAGAAGTAGGAGAAGGAGAAGGATGAGAAGCAGAAGGAGAAGCAGAAGCAGAATGAGAAGCAGAAAGAAAAGCAGGAGAAGGACAAGAAGCAGAAGCAGGAGAAGCCGAAAGAGAAGAAGCAGAAGAAGCAGAAACATTAGCAGAAGTAGAAGCAGAAGGAGAAGCAGCAGAAGAAGTAGAACCAGAAATTCAGGCAGGAGAAACAGAAGAAGCAGAAGCAGAAGCAGAAGGAGAAGCAAAAAGAGAAGCACAAGGAGTAGTAAAAGAAGCAGCAGAAGGAGAAGCAGCAGAAGAAGCAGAAAAACAAGCAGGAGAAGCAGAAGCAGAAAGAGAAGTAGAAGCAGAAGAAGCAGAACTAGAAGAAGAAGCAGTAGAAGCCGAAGAAGCAGAAGCAGGAGAAGCAGAAGCAGAAGAAAAAGAAGAAGCATAAGAAGCAGAAATAGAAGCAGAGGGAGAAACAGAAGAAGGAGAAAGAGCAGCAGAAGGTGAAGCAGAAGGAGATGCAGAAGCAGAAAGAGAAGCAGAAACAGAAGGAGAAGTTGGAGAATCAGAAGAAGCAAAAGCAGAAAGAGAAGCAGAAGAGGGAGAAGGAGAAGCAGAAGCAGAAGGACAATCAGGAGAAGCAGAAGAAGCAGAACCGGGATATGCAGAAGAAGAAGAAGGAGCAGAAGGAGAAGCAAAAGCAGAAGGAGAAGCAGAAATAGAAACAGAAGCAGAAGAAGCAGTTGCAGGAGAAGCAGAAGCAGAAGAAACAGAAGAAGCTGAAGAAGCAGAAGGAGAACCTGAAGCAGAAGGAGAAGCAGAAGCATCAGAAGCTGGAAAAGCAGAAGCAGAAGATACAGAACAAGTAGAAGAAGCAGAAGTAGAAAGAGAAGCAGAAGAATAAGGAGAAAGAGAAGGATTAGGAGTAGGAGGAGCAGAAGCAGAATTAGAAGCAGAAAGAGAAGCAGAAGGAGAAGCAGAAGGAGAAACAGAAGAAGCAGAAGCAGGAGAAGCAGAAGCCGAAGCAGAATGAGAAGCACAAGAAGGAGAAATTGAAGGAGAAGGAGAATGAGACGGAGAAGCAGAAGGAGAAGTAGGAGAAGGAGAAGCAAAAGAAGGAGAAGCAGGAGAAGCAGAAGCAGAAGAAACAGAAGAAGGAGAAGAGCAGAAGCAGAAGGAGAAACAGAAGCAGAAGGAGAAGCAGAAGAAGCAGAAGCTGAAGCAGAAGAAACTGAAAAAGCAAAAAAAAAAAGAAGCAGCAGAAGAAGAAGCAGGAAAAGCAGAAGAAGAAGGAGAAGGAGAAAGAGAAGGATTAGGAGTAGGAGAAACAGACGGATAAGCAGAAGCAGAAAGAGAAGGAGAAGGAGAAGCAGGAGAAGCAGAAGAAGCAGAAGCAGGAGAAGCAGAAGCAGAATGAAAAGCAGAAGAAGGAGAAATTAAAACAGAAGAAGATGCAGAAGGAGAAGCAGAAGCAGAAGGAGAAGCAGAAGAAGGAGAAGGAGGAGTAGCAGATGGATAAGAATAAAGAGAAACAGAAGGAGAAGCAGGAGAAGCAGGAGAAACATAAGCAGAAGAAATAGAAGAAGGAGAAGAAGCAGAAAGAGAAGCAGAAACAGAAGGAGAAGCAGAAATAGAAGCAGAAGAAGCCGAAGAAGCAGAAGCAGAACCTGAAGCACAAGGAGAAGCAGGAGAAGCAGAATCTGGAGAAGAAGAAGGAGAACCAGAAGGAGAAGCAGAAGCAGAAAGAGAAGCAAAAGCAGAAGGAGAAGCAGAAGAAACAGAAGCAGAAGCAGTAGCAGAAGAAGCTGAAGATTCAGAAGCAGAAAGACAAGCAGAAGGAATAGCAGAAGAACGAGAAGGAGAAGGAGAAACAGAAGGAGAAGAAGAAGGAGAAGCAGAAGGAGAATCAGGAAAGGCAAAAGAAGCAGAATCAGACGGAGAAGCAGGAAAAGCAGAAGAAGCAGAAGCAAAAGGAGAAGCAAAAGAAGGAGAAGCAGAGGCAGAAGAAGAAGCATAAGGACAAGCACAAGCAGAAGGAGGTGCAGAAGGAGAAGCAGGAGGAGCAGAAGAAGCAGAAGATGAAGGAGAAGCAGAAGTAGGAGAAGGAGAAGGAGGAGAAGCAGAAGCAGAAGGAGAAGCAGAAGCGGAATGAGAAGCAGAAAGAGAAGCAGGAGAAGCACAAGAAGCAGAAGCAGGAGAAGCCGAAAGAGAAGAAGCAGAAGAAGCAGAATCAGAAGCAGAAGTAGAAGCAGAAGCAGAAGGAGAAGCCCCCACTGATCATTTCCATGAATTCAGGCAGGAGAAACAGAAGAAGCAGAAGCAGATGCAGAAGGAGAAGCAAAAAGAGAAGCAGTAGGAGTAGTAAAAGAAGCAGCAGAAGGAGAAGCAGCAGAATATGCAGAAAATCAAGCAGGAGAAGCAGAAGCAGAATGAGTATTAGAAGTTGAAGAAGCAGAATCAGAAGAAGAAGCAGTAGAAGCATAAGAAGCAGAAGCAGGTGAAGAAGAATCAGAAGAAAAAGAAGAAGCATAAGAAGCAGAAATAGAAGCAGAGGCAGAAACAGAAGAAGGAGAAGGAGCAGCAGAAGGTGAAGCAGAAGGAGATGCAGAAGCAGAAAGAGAAGCAGAAACTGAAAGAGAAGTTGGAGAATCAGAAGAAGCAGAAGCAGAAAGAGAAGCAGAAGAGGGAGAAGGAGGAGCAGAAGCAGAAGGACAATCAGGAGAAGCAGAAGAAGCAGAAGCGGGAGAAGCAGCAGAAGAAGAAGAAACAGAAGAAGGAGAAGGAGCAGAAGGCGAAGCAAAAGCAAAAGGAGAAGCAGAAATAGAAACAGAAGCAGAAGCAGTTGCAGGAGAAGCAGAAGCAGAAGAAACAGAAGAAGCTGAAGAAGCAGAAGGAGAACCTGAAGCAGAAGGAGAAGCAGAAGCATCAGAAGCTGGAAAAGCAGAAGCAGAAGATACAGAACAAGCAGAAGAAGCAGAAGCAGAACGAGAAGCAGAAGAAGAAGAAGGAGAAAGAGAAGGATTAGGAGTAGGAGGAGCAGAAGCAGAATTAGAAGCAGAAAGAGAAGTAGAAGGACAAGCAGAAGGAGAAACAGAAGAAGCAGAAGCAGGAGAAGCAGAAGCAGAAGCAGAATGAGAAGCACAAGAAGGAGAAATTGAAGGAGAAGGAGAATGAGACGGAGAAGCAGAAGGAGAAGTAGGAGAAGCAGAAGAAGGAGAAGCAGGAGAAGCAGAAGCAGAAGAAACAGAAGAAGGAGAAGAGCAGAAGCAGAAGGAGAAACAGAAGCAGAAGGAGAAGCAGAAGAAGCAGAAGCTGAAGCCGAAGAAACTGAAAAAGCCGAAAAAGAAGAAGAAGCAGAAGAAGAAGAAGCAGGAAAAGCAGAAGAAGAAGAAGGAGAAGGAGAAAGAGAAGGATTAGGAGTAGGAGAAACCGACGGATAAGCAGAAGCAGAAAGAGAAGGAGAAGGAGAAGGAGAAGAAGGAGAAGCAGAAGAAGCAGAAGCAGGAGAAGCAGAAACAGAATGAAAAGCAGAAGAAGGAGAAATTAAAACAGAAGAAGATGCAGAAGGATAAGCAGAAGCAGAAGCAGAAGCTGAATGAAAAGCAGAAGAAATAGAAAGAGAAGGAGTAGCAGAAGGATAAGAATAAAGAGAAACAGAAGGAGAAGCAGGAGAAGCAGGAGAAGCATAAGCAGAAGAAATAGAAGAAGCAGAAGCAGAAAGAGAAGCAGAAACAGAAGGAGAAGCAGAAATAGAAGCAGAAGAAGCCGAAGAAGCAGAAGCAGAACCTGAAGCGGAAGGAGAAGCAGAAGAAGCAGAATCTGGAGAAGAAGAAGGAGAACCAGAAGGAGAAGCAGAAGCAGAAAGAGAAGCAAAAGCAGAAGGAGAAGCAGAAGAAACAGAAGAAGCAGAAGCAGTAGCAGAAGAAGCTGAAGATGCAGAAGCAGAAAGAGAAGCAGAAGGAATAGCAGAAGAACGAGAAGGAGAAGGAGAAACAGAAGGAGAAGAAGGAGAAGCAGAAGGAGAATCAGGAAAGGCAAAAGAAGCAGAATCAGACGGAGAAGCAGGAAAAGCAGAAGAAGCAGAAGCAAAAGGAGAAGCAAAAGAAGGAGAAGGAGAAGCAGAGGCAGAAGAAGAAGCATAAGGACAAGCACAAGCAGAAGGAGATGCAGAAGGAGAAGCAGGAGGAGCAGAAGAAGCAGAAGATGAAGGAGAAGCAGAAGTAGGAGAAGGAGAAGGAGGAGAAGCAGAAGGAGAAGCAGAAGCGGAATGAGAAGCAGAAAGAGAAGCAGGAGAAGCACAAGAAGCAGAAGCAGGAGAAGCCGAAAGAGAAGAAGCAAAAGAAGCAGAATCAGAAGCAGAAGTAGAAGCAGAAGCAGAAGGAGAAGCAGCAGAAGAAGTAGAACCAGAAATTCAGGCAGGAGAAACAGAATAAGCAGAAGCAGAAGGAGAAGGAGAAGCAAAAAGAGAAGCAGTAGGAGAAGTAGAAGAAGCAGCAGAAGGAGAAGCAGCAGAAGAAGCAGAAAAACAAGCAGGAGAAGAAGAAGCAGAAAGAGAAGTAGAAGCAGAAGAAACATAAGCAGAAGAAGAAGCAGTAGAAGCACAAGAAGCAGAAGCAGGAGAAGCAGAAGCAGAAGATAAAGAAGAAGCATAAGAAGCAGAAGCAGAGGGAGAAACAAAAGAAGGAGAAAGAGCAGAAGAAGGTGAAGCAGAAGGAGATGCAGAAGCAGAAAGAGAAGCAGAAACAGAAGGAGAAGAAGAAGAGAAATA
>NW_012293528.1:0-2239 GCF_000151885.1 Dipodomys ordii | reverse complement strand
CACGGAACAAAGCCGGACACAGCAGGAAACAGCAGTGACACTGCGGGGACACAGTGGGACACAGCGGGGGACACAGCGGGACACAGAGGGGGACAGAGCGGGACACAGTGGGGGACACAGCCGGACACAGCAGGGGAAACAGTGGGGGACACAACGGGACACAGCGGGACACAGCGAGGGCACAGCGGGACAGAGCGGGACACTGCAGGGCACAGCGGGGGACACAGCGAGACACAGCGGGGGACACATGGAGGACTCAGCGGGACAAAGCGAGGACACAGCGGCGACTCATCGGGGGACACAGCGGGGGACAAAGCGGGACAACACAGAACACAGTGGGAAACAGAGGGACACAGCGGGGAAACTGCGGGGACACAGGGGGACAAAGCGTGGGACACATAGGGACACAGCGGGGGACACAGTGGGGGACACAGCTGGACACAGCGGGGAACAGAGCGAGGACACAGCGGGACCCAGCGGTACACAGCGTCGATACAGCGGGGACACAGCGTAACACAGCGTAGTACACAGCTGTGAACACAACGGGACACAGTGGGGGCACAGCGGGACACAGCGGGACACAGTGGGACACAGCGGGGACAAAGCTTGAGACACAGAGGGGTACAGAGCGGGAGACAGCGGGGGACACAGCGAGGACACAGCGGGACACAGCGCTGACACTGCGGGGGACACAGCGGGGGACACAGCGGGGGACACAGCCGGACACAGCGGGACACAGCGGGGGACACAGGGGGGACCCAGCGGGACACAGCGCGGGACACAGCGAGGACACATTGGGACACAGCGGGACTCAGCGGGGGACACAGCAGTACACAGTGGGACACAGCGGGACACAGCGGGGGACACAGAGAGGTAAACAGCGGGACACAGCGGGGAACACAGCGAGGACACAGCGGGACCAAGCGGGACACAGCATCGATACAGCAGGGACACAGCAGGACACAGCGGGGTACACAGCTGGGTACACAACGGGACACAGCGGGGGACACAGTGAGGACCCAGCAGGACATAGCGGGGCACACAGCGGGACACAGCGGGACACAGCTTGGGACACAGCGGGACACAGTGGGGACACAGCAGTAGACACAGCAGGACACAGCGTGGGACAAAGCGGGAGATAGCAGGGGACACAGCGAGGACACAGCGGGACACAGTGGCGACACATAGAGGACTCAGCGGGGGACACAGTGGGGGACAGAGCGGGACACAGTGGGACCCAGCGGGGACAAAGCGTGAGACACAGCGGTGGACAGAGCGGGAGACAGAGGCGGACACAGCGAGGACACAGCGGGACACAGCGGGGACACAGAGGTGGCTCAGGGAGGCCATAGCGGGGGACAAAGCGGGACACCACGGAACACAGCGGGACACAGCGTGAAACAGCGGTGAACCTGCGGGGACACAGCGGGACACAGCACGGGACACAGCGGGACACAGCGGGGACACAGCGGGGACATTGCGGGACCCAGAAGGACACAGCGGGACACAGCAGGACACAGCGGGGGACACAGCGGGACACAGCGGAGGACACAGCGGGACACAGCGGGGACACAGAGGGGACTCAGCAGGGGACATAGTGGGGGACAAATCGGGACACCACAGGACAGAGTGGGACACAGCGGGACACAGCGGGGACACTGCGGGGACACAGCGGGACAAAGCGGGGGACCCAGCGGGACCCAGCGGGACACAGCAGGACCCAGCGGGGAAACAGCGGGGACACAGTGGGACACAGCGAGGACACAGCGGGACACAGCGGGACACTGCGGGCCACAGCGGAGGACACAGCGGGACACAGCTGGGTACACAGGGAGGACACAGCGGAACACAGCATGGGACAAAGCGAGGACACAGCGGCAAACAGCGAGACACAGCGGGACCCAGCGGGGACCCAGCAGTGGACACAGCGGGACACAGCTGGGGACAAAGCGGGACACCACGGAACACAGCAGGACACAGCGTGAAACAGCGGTGAACCAGCGGGGACACAGCGGGACACAGCGGGGGACACAGCGGGACACAGCGGGACACAGCGGGGGACACAGCAGGGACACAGTGGGACACAGTAGGACACAGCGTGGGACAAAGCGGAGACAGCGGAGGACACACCAAGGACACACCTGGTCACAGCGGGGACACAGAGGTGACTCAGCAGGGGACATAGAGGTGAAAAAGCGGGACACCACGGGACACAGTAGACACAGCGGGACACAGCGGA
>NW_012293527.1:0-4277 GCF_000151885.1 Dipodomys ordii | reverse complement strand
GGGAGGACACAGCTGGACACTTAATGAGACAGAGCGAGGACACAGCCGGAACACAGAGAAACACAGCGTGACACAGTGGTGACACAGCAGGGGACACAGCGGGACACAGCAGGGGACACAGAAGGACACAGCGGGGTACACAGCAGGCACAAAGCGGGACATTGCGGGGGACACAGCGAGGACAAAGCGGGGACACAGCGGTGACACAGCGGGACACAGCTGGGGACACTGCGGGACACAGCGGGGATACAGCAAGGACATAGTGGGGGACACATCGGGACACAGCCGGACACAGCCGGGGACACACCGGGACACAGCGAGAGACACAGCGGGGGACACAGCGGGACACAGAGGGGAACAAAGAGAGGACACAGCGGGACCCAGCGGGACACAGCGTCGATAGAGTGGGGACACAGCGGGACACAGCGGTGACACAATCGGACTCAACGGGGGACACTGCGGGACCCAGCGGGACCCAGCGGGGACACAGCAAGGACACAGCGGGGGACACAGCGGGACACAGCGGGGGACACAGCGAGTGACACAGCGGGGGACACAGCGGGACACAGTGGGGAACACAGAGAGAGACACAGCAGGACCCAGCGAGACACAGCGACGATACAGCAGGGACACAGCGGGGTACACAGCTGTTGACACAACGGGACACAGTGGGGGACACAGCGGGACACAGCGGGGCACAGCGGGGACAAAACGGGAGAAACAGTGGGGAACAGAGCAGGACACAGCGGGGGACACAGAAAGGACACAGTGGGGACACATCGAGACTCAGCCAGGGACACAGCAGGGGACAAAGCGGGACACCACGGGACACAGTGGGACACAGCGGGACACAGCGGGGTCACTGCGAGACACAGTGGGGGACAAAGCGGGACACAGCGGGACACAGCGGGACACGGCGGGGGACACAGCGGGACACAGAGGGGGACACAGCGAGGACACGGCGGGACACAGAGAGACACAGCGGGGGACAGAGCGAGGACACAGTGGGGGACAAAGTGGGGGAAACAGCTGGACACAGCAGGGAACACAGCGAGGACACATCGGGACCCAGCGGGACACAGCGTCGATACAGCGGAGACACAGCGTTACACAGCATGGTACAAAGCTGTGAACACAACGGGACACAGTGGGGGCACAGCGGGACACAGCGGGACGCAGTTGGACACAGCGGGACACAGCGGGACAGAGCGGGACACTGCAGGGCACAGCGGGGGACACAGCGGGACACAGAGGGGGACACAACGAGGACACAGCAGAACACAGAGTGGGACACAGTGAGGACACAGCGGGACACAGCCGGACACAGCCGGGTCCCAGCAGTGGACACAGCGGGAGACAGCGGGGGACACAGCGAGACACAGCGGGGGACACATGGAGGACTCAGCGGGACAAAGCGGGGACACAGCGGCGACTCACCGGGGGACACAGCGGGGGACAAAGCGGGACACCACAGAACACAGTGGGAAACAGCGGGACACAGCTGGGAAACTGCGGGGACACAGGGGGACAAAGCGTGGGACACATAGGGACACAGCGGGGGACACAGTGGGGGACACAGCGGGACACAGCGGGGAACACGGCGAGGACACAGCAGGACCCAGCGGTACACAGCGTCGATACAGCGGGGACACAGCGTTACACAGCATTGTACACACTGTGGACACAACGGGACACAGTGGGGGCACAGCGGGACACAGCGGGACACAGTGGGACACAGCGGGGACAAAGCTTGAGACACAGAGGGGTACAGAGCGGGAGACAGCGGGGGACACAGCGAGGACACAGCGGGACACAGCGCTGACACTGCGGGGGACACAGCTGGGGACACAGCGAGGGACACAGCAGAAAACAGCGGGACACAGCGGGGGAGACAGGGGGGACACAGCGGGACCCAGCGCGGGACACAGCGAGGACACATTGGGACACAGCGGGGACACAGCGGGACTCAGCGAGGGATACAGCAGTACACAGCGGGACACAGCGGGGGACACAGAGAGGTAAACAGCGGGACACAGCGGGGAACACAGCGAGGACACAGCGGGACCAAGCAGGACACAGCATCGATACAGCGGGGACACAGCAGGACACAGCGGGGTACACAGCTGGGTACACAACGGGACACAGCGGGGGACACAGCGAGGACACAGCAGAACACAGCGTGGGAAACAGCGAGGACACAGCGGGACACAGCGAGACACAGCGGGACACAGTGGGGACACAGCAGTAGACACAGCGGGACACAGCGAGGTCACAGCGGGGACACAGTGGGGCCACAGCGGCACTCAGCAGGACACAGTGGGGCACACAGCGGGACACAGCAGGACACAACTTGGGACACAGCGGGAACACAGCAGGACACAGCCGGGGACACAACGAGGACACAGCGGGACACAGCGGGACACAGCGTGGGACAAAGCGTGGGACAAAGCGGGAGATAGCAGGGGACACAGCGAGGACACAGCGGGACACAGTGGCGACACATAGAGGACTCAGCGGGGGACACAGTGGGGGACAGAGCTGGACCCAGAGGGACACAGAGGGGACAGAGCGTGACACAGCGGGACACAGCGGGACACAGCAGGGGACTCAGCAGAACACAGCGGGGGACACAGGGAGGACACAGCTGGACACTGAATGAGACAGAGCGAGGACACAGCCGGACATATCGAAACACAGCGTGACACAGTGGGCACAGAGCAGGGGACACAGCGGGACACAGCAGGGGACACAGAGGGACACAGCGGGGTACCCAGCAGGCACAAAGCGGGACACAGCGGGGGACACAGCGAGGACAAAGCGGGACACAGCGGTGACACAGCGGGACACAGCTGGGGACACTGCGGGACACAGCGGGACACAGCGGGACACAGCCGGACACAGCCGGGGACACAGCGGGACACAGCGAGAGACACAGCGGGGGACACAGCGGGACACAGCGGGGAACAAAGAGAGGACACAGCGTGACCCAGCGCGACACAGCGTCGATAGAGTGGGGACACAGCGGGACACAGCGGTGACACAACCGGACTCAGCGGGGGACACTCTGGGACCCAGCGGGACCCAGCGGGGACACAGCAAGGACACAGCGGGGGACACAGCGGGACACAGCGGGACACAGCGGGGGACAGCGGGGGACACAGCGGTACACAGTGGGCTACCCAGTGAGGACACAGCGGGACACAACAGGGGACAGAGCAAGGACACAGCGGGGGACACAGCGGGACACAGCGGGACACAGCGGGGTACACAGCGAAGGACACAGCGGGAGACACAGCAGGACACAGTGGGGAACACAGAGAGAGACACAGCAGGACCCAGCAAGACACTGCGAAGATACAGCGGGGACACAGCGGGACACAGCGGGGTACACAGCTGTTGACACAACGGGACACAGTGGGGGACACAGCAGGACACAGCGGGACACAGTGGGGCACAGCAGGGACAAAACGGGAGACACAGTGGGGAACAGAGCAGGACACAGCGGGAGACACAGAGAGGACACAGTGGGGACACAGCGAGACTCAGCCGGGGACACAGCACGGGACAAAGCGGGACACCACGGGACACAGTGGGACACAGCGGGACACAGCGGGGTCACTGCGGGACACAGTGGGGGACAAAGCGGGACAAAGCGGGACACAGCGCGGACGCAGCGGGACACAGCGGGACACAGCGGGACAAGGCGGGGGACACAGCGAGGACACAGAGCGGGACATAGCGAGGACACAGCGGGACACAGCGGGACACAGCGGGGGACACAGCGAGTACACAGTGGGGGACACAGTGGGGGAAACAGCTGGACACAGCGGGGAGCACAGCGAGGACACAGTGGCACCCAGCGGGACACAGCGTAGATACAGCGGAGACACAGCGTTACACAGCATGGTACAAAGCTGTGGACACAACGGGACACAGTGGGGGCACAGCGCGACACAGCGGGACGCAGTGGGACACAGCGGGGACAAAGCGTGAGACACAGCAGGGGACAGAGCTGGAGACAGCGGGGGACACAGCAGGGACACAGCGGGACACAGCGAGGACACAGCAGGACAGAGCGGGTCACTGCAGGGCACAGCGGGGGACACAGCGGGACACAGCGGGGGACACAGCGGGAGACAGCGGGGGACACAGCGAGGACACAGCGGGACACAGCGCTGACACTGCGGGGACACAGCGGGGGACACAACGGGGGACACAGCCGGACACAGCGGGACACAAGCGGGGGACACATGGAGTACTCAGCGGACAAAGCGGGA
>NW_012293526.1:0-6518 GCF_000151885.1 Dipodomys ordii | reverse complement strand
ATAAGGACAAGCACAAGCAGAAGGAGGTGCAGAAGGAGAAGCAGGAGAAGCAGAAGAAGCAGAAGCTGAAGGAGAAGCAGAAGTAGGAGAAGGTGAAGGAGGAGAAGCAGAAGGAGAAGCAGAAGCAGAATGAGAAGCAGAAAGAGAAGCAGGTGAAGGACAAGAAGCAGAAGCAGGAGAAGCCGAAAGAGAAGAAGCAGAAGAAGTAGAAACATTAGCAGAAGGAGAAGCAGAAGCAGAAGGAGAAGCAGCAGAAGAAGTAGAACCAGAAATTCAGGCAGGAGAAACAGAAGAAGCAGAAGCAGAAGGAGAAGCAAAAAGAGAAGCAGTAGGAGAAGTAGAAGAAGCAGCAGAAGGAGAAGCAGCAGAAGAAGCAGAAAAACAAGCAGGAGAAGCAGAAGCAGAAAGAGAAGTAGAAGCAGAAGAAGCAGAACCAGAAGAAGAAGCAGTAGAAGCATAAGAAGCAGAAGCAGGAGAAGCAGAAGCAGAAGAAAAAGAAGAAGCATAAGAAGCAGACGGAGAAACAGAAGAAGGAGAAGCGGGAGAAGTAGAAGAAGAAGAAGAAACATAAGAAGGAGAAGGAGCAGAAGGAGAAGCAGAAGCAAAAGGAGAAGCAGAAAGTGAAGCAGAAGAAGCAGTAGCAGGAGAAGCAGAAGCAGAAGAAAAAGAAGAAGCATAAGAAGCAGAAATAGAAGCAGAGGGAGAAACAGAAGAAGGAGAAGGAGCAGCAGAAGGTGAAGCAGAAGGAGATGCAGAAGCAGAAAGAGAAGCAGAAACAGAAGGAGAAGTTGGAGAATCAGAAGAAGCAGAAGCAGAAAGAGAAGCAGAAGAGGGAGAAGGAGAAGCAGAAGCAGAAGGACAATCAGGAGAAGCAGAAGAAGCAGAAGCCTGAGAAGCAGAAGAAGAAGAAGAAGAAGAAACAGAAGAAGGAAAAGGAGCAGAAGGAGAAGCAAAAGCAGAAGAAGAAGCAGAAATAGAAACAGAAGCAGAAGAAGCAGAAGCAGAAGAAACAGAAGAAGCTGAAGAAGCAGAAGGAGAACCAGAAGCAGAAGGAGAACCAGAAGCATCAGAAGCTGGGAAAGCAGAAGCAGAAGATCCAGAACAAGCAGAAGAAGCAGAAGCAGAACGAGAAGCAGAAGAATAAGAAGGAGAAAGAGAAGGATTAGGAGTAGGAGGAGCAGAAGCAGAATTAGAAGCAGAAAGAGAAGCAGAAGGAGAAGCAGAAGGAGAAACAAAAGAAGCAGAAGCAGGAGAAGCAGAAGCAGAAGCAGAATGAGAAGCACAGGAAGGAGAAATTGAAGGAGAAGGAGAATGAGACGGAGAAGCAGAAGGAGAAGAAGGAGAAGCAGAAGAAGGAGAAGCAGGAGAAGCAGAAGCAGAAGAAAGAGAAGAAGGAGAAGAGCAGAAGCAGAAGGAGAAACAGAAGCAGAAGGAGAAGCAGAAGAAGCAGAAGCTGAAGCAGAAGAAACTGAAAAAGCAGAAAAAGAAGAAGAAGCAGAAGAAGAACAAGCAGGAAAAGCAGAAGGAGAAGGAGAAGGAGAAAGAGAAGGATTAGGAGAAACAAACGGATAATCAGAAGCAGAAAGAGAAGGAGAAGGAGAAGGAGAAGCAGGAGAAGCAGAAGAAGCAGAAGCAGGAGAAGCAGAAGCAGAATGAGAAGCAGAAGAAGGAGAAATTGAAACAGAAGAAGATGCAGAAGGAGAAGCAGAAGCAGAAGGAGAAGCAGAAGAAGGAGAAGGAGAAGCAGAAGGATAAGAACAAAGAGAAACCGAAGAAGAAGCAGTAGAAGCATAAGCGGAAGAAATAGAAGAAGGACAAGAAACAGAAGCAGAAAGAGAAACAGAAACAGAAGGAGAAGCAGAAATAGAAGCAGAAGAAGCCGAAGAAGCAGAAGCAGAACCTGAATCGGAAGGAGAAGCAGAAGAAGCAGAATCTGGAGAAGAAGAAGGAGAACCAGAAGGAGAAGCAGAAGCAGAAAGAGAAGCAAAAGCAGAAGGAGAAGCAGAAGAAACAGAAGAAGCAGAAGCAGTAGCAGAAGAAGCTGAAGATGCAGAAGCAGAAAGAGAAGCAGAAGGAATAGCAGAAGAACGAGAAGGAGAAGGAGAAACAGAAGGAGAAGAAGAAGGAGAAGCAGAAGGAGAATCAGGAAAGGCAGAAGAAGCAGAATCAGACGGAGAAGCAGAAGAAGGAGAAGTAGAAGCAGAAGCAGAAGAAGAAGCAGACGAAAAGCACAAGCAGAAGGAGATGCAGAAGGAGAAGCAGGAGAAGCAGAAGAAGCAGAAACAGAAGGAGAGAAGAAGTAGAAGAAGCAGAATCCGAAGAACAGAAGCAGAAGTAGAAAGAGAAGCAGACGAAGAAAAGCAGAACGAGAAGCAGGAGAAGCAGAAGAAGCAGAAGCGGGAGAAGCAGAAGAAGAAGAAACAGAAGAAGGAGAAGGAGCAGAAGCAGAAGGAGAAGCAGAAAGAGAAGCAGGAAAAGCAGAAGAAGCAGAAGCAGGAGAAGCAGAAGCAGAAGAAACAGGAGAAGGACAGGAAGCAGAAGAAGAAGGAGAAGCAGAAACAGAAGGAGAAGCAGAAAGAGGAGGGGAAGCAGAAGAAGCAGAAGCAGGAGAAGCAGAAGCATAAGAATCCGAAGAAGCAGAAGCAAAACCTGAAGCAAAAGCGGAAGCAGGAGAAGCAGAAGAAGCAGAATCTGGAGAAGCTGAATGAGAAGCTGAAGGAGAAGCAGAAGCTGAAAGAGAATCAAAAGCAGAAGGAGACGCAGAAGAAACAGAAGAAGCAGTAGCAGTTGCAGCAGAAGCAGAAGGAGAAGCAGAAAGAAAAGCAGAAGAACGAGAAGGAGAAGGAGAAACAGAAGGAGAAGCAGAAGGAGAATCAGAAGGAGAAGCGGAAGAAGCAGAAGGAGAAGCAGAAGCAGAAGAAGTAGAAGGAGAAGCAGAAGGAAAAACAGAAGCAGAAGAAGCAGCAGAAGGAGAAGCAGAAGCAGAAGAAGATGCAGAAGGAGAAGCAGGAGAAGGAGAAGAAGCAGAAGCAGAAGGAGAAGTAGAAGTAGGAGAAGGAAGAGCCGCAGAAGAAATAGGAGAAGCAGAAGGAGAAGCAGAAGCAGAATGAGAAGCAGCACAATCTGAAGCAGAAGCAGAAGAAACAGAAATAGTAGAATAAGCAGAAGCAGAAGCAGCAGAGAAGCAGAAGAAGAAGATGGAGAAGGCGAAAGAGGAAGATTAGGAGTAGGAGAAGCAAAAGGATAAGCAGAAGCAGAAAGAGACGCAGAAGGAGAAGAAGCAAGAGAAGCAGGAGAAGCAGAAGAAACAGAAGGCGCAGAAGCAGAATGAGAAACAGAAGGAGAAATTGAAGCAGAAGCAGAAGCAGAAGGGGAAACAGAAGCAGAAGGAGAAGCAGAAGAAGGAGAAGGAGAAGGAGAAGCAGAAAGAGAAGCCGAACGAGAAGCAGGAGAAGCAGAAGCAGGAGAAGCAGAAACAGAAGAAACAGAAGAAGGAGAAGATACAGAAGGAGAAGCAGAAACAGAAGGATAAGCAGAAAGAGAAGCAGGAGAAGCAGAAGAAGCAGCAGCAGGAGAAGCAGAAGCAGAAGAAGCAGAAGCAGAACCTGAAGCAGAAGGAGAACCAGGAGAAGCAGAATCTGGACAAGCAGAAGGAGAAGCAGAAGCAGAAAGAGAAGCAAAAGCAGAAGGAGAAGCAGAAGTGGAAGCAGAAGAAACAGAAGAAGCAGAGGCAGTAGCAGAAGAAGCAGAAGATGCAGAAGCAGAAGGAGAAGCAGAAGGAAAAGCAGAAGAACGAGAAGGTGAAGGAGAAGGAGAAACAGAAGGAGAAGCAGAAAGAGAAGCAGAAGAAGGAGCAGGAGAAGGAAAAGCAGCAGGAGAAGCAGAAAGAGCAGCAGAAGGAGGAGCAGGAGATGCAGAAACAGGAGAAGCATAAGCAGAACAAACAGGAGAAGTACAAGAAGCAGAAGCAGAAGGAGAAGCAGATACAGAAGGAGAAGCAGAAAGAGAAGGAGGGGAAGCAGAAGAAGCTGAAGCAGGAGAAGCAGAAGCATAAGAATCCGAAGAAGCAGAAGGAGAACCTGAAGCAGAAGGAGAAGCAGGAGAAGCAGAAGAAGCAGAATCTGGAGAAGCAGAAGGAGAAGCAGAAGCAGAAAGAGAATCAAAAGCAGAAGGAGAAGCAGAAGAAACAGAAGAAGTAGAAGCAGTAGCAGTTGTAGCAGAAGCAGAACGAGAAGCAGAAGGAAAAGCAGAAGAACAAGAAGGAGAAGGGAAACAGAAGGAGAAGCAGTAGGAGAATAAGAAGGAGAAGCAGAAGAAGGAGAAGGAGAAGCAGAAGCAGAAGAAGATGCAGAAGGAGAAGCAGAAGAAGCAGAAGCAGAAGGAGAAGCAGGAAAAGCAGAAGAAGCAGAAGCAAAAGGAGAAGCAAAAGAAGGAGAAGGAGAAGCAGAGGCAGAAGAAGAAGCATAAGGAGAAGCACCAGCAGAAGGAGATGCAGAAGGAGAAGCAGGAGAAGCAGAAGAAGCAGAAGATGAAGGAGAAGCAGAAGTAGGAGAAGGAGAAGGAGGAGAAGCAGAAGCAGAAGGAGAGGCAGAAGCGGAATGAGAACCAGAAAGAGAAGCACAAGAAGCAGAAGCAGGAGAAGCCGAAAGAGAAGAAGCAGAAGAAGCAGAAGCAGAAGCAGAAGCAGAAGTAGAAGCAGAAGCAGAAGGAGAAGCAGCAGAAGAAGTAGAACCAGAAATTCAGGCAGGAGAAACAGAAGAAGCAGAAGCAGAAGCAGAAGGAGAAGCAAAAAGAGAAGCAGTAGGAGAAGTAGAAGAAGCAGCAGAAGGAGAAGCAGCAGAAGAAGCAGAAAAACAAGCAGGAGAAGCAGAAGCAGAAAGAGAAGTAGAAGCAGAAGAAGCAGAAGGAGAAGAAGAAGCAGTAGAAGCACAAGAAGCAGAAGCAGGAGAAGCAGAAGCAGAAGATAAAGAAGAAGCATAAGAAGCAGAAGCAGAGGGAGAAACAGAAGAAGGAGAAAGAGCAGGAGAATGTGAAGCAGAAGGAGATGAAGAAGCAGAAAGAGAAGCAGAAACAGAAGGAGAAGAAGAAGGAGAAGTTGGAGAATCAGAAGAAGCAGAAGCAGAAAGAGAAGGAGAAGAAGGAGAAGGAGAAGCAGAAGGAGAAGGACAAGCAGGAGAAGCAGAAGAAGCAGAAGCGGGAGAAGCAGAAGAAGAAGAAGAAGAAGAAGAAGAAACAGAAGAAAGAGAAGGAGCAGAAGGAGAAGCAGAAGCAGAAGGAGAAGCAAAAGAGAAGCAGAAGAAGCAGTAGCAGGAGAAGCAGAAACAGAAGAAACAGAAGAAGCCCAAGAAACAGAAGGAGAACCTGAAGCAGAAGGAGAAGCAGAAGCAGCAGAAGCTGGAAAAGTAGAAGCAGAAGAAACAGAACAAGCAGAAGAAGAACGAGAAGCAGAAGAAGAACAAGGAGAAAGAGAAGGATTAGGAGTAGGAGAAACAGAAGGATAAGCAGAAGCAGAAAGAGAAGGAGAATGAGAAGGAGAAGCAGGAGAAGCAGAAGAAGCAGAAGCAGGAGAAGCAGAAGCAGAATGAAAAGCAGAAGAAGGAGAAATTGAAACAGAAGAAGATGCAGAAGGAGAAGCAGAAGCAGTAGAAGAAGCAGAAGAAGGAGAAGCAGAAGGAGAAGCATAAAGAGAAACAGAAGGAGAAGCAGGAGAAGCAGAAGCAGGAGAAGCAGAATCAGAAGAAATAGAAGAAGGAGAAGAAGCAGAAGCAGAAAGAGAAGCAGAAACAGAAGGAGAAGCAAAAATAGAAGCAGAAGAAGCCGAAGAAGCAAAAGCAGAACCTAAAGCAGATGGAGAAGCAGGAGAAGCAGAAGAAGCAGAATCTGGAGAAGAAGAAGGAGAACTAGAAGGAGAAGCAGAAGCAGAAAGAGAAGCAAAAGCAGAATGAGAAGCAGAATGAGACGCAGAAGAAACAGAAGAAGCAGAATCAGTAGCAGAAGAAGCTGAAGATGCAGAACCAGAAAGAGAAGCAGAAGGAATAGCAGAAGAACGAGAAGGAGAAACAGAAGGAGAAGCAGAAGGAGACGCAGGAAAAGCAGTAGACGGAGAAGAAGGAGAAGGAGAAGGAAGAGAAGCTGAAGCAGAAGAAGAAGCAGAAGGAAAAGCACAAGCAGAAGGAGATGCAGAAGGAGAAGCAGGAGATGCAGAAGAAGCAGAAGCAGAAGGAGAAGAAGAAGGAGAAGAATCAGAATCAGAAGAAGCAGAAGCAGAAATAGAAAGAGAAGCCGACGAAGAGAAGCAGAACGAGAAGCAGGAGAAGCACAAGCGGGAGAAGCAGAAGAAGAAGAAACAGAAGAAGGAGAAGGAGCAGAAGCAGAAGGAGAAGCAGAAAGAGAAGCAGGAAAAGCAGAAGAAGCAGAAGCAGGAGAAGCAGAAGGAGAAGAAACAGGAGAAGGACAAGAAGCAGAAGCAGAAGCAGAAGCAGAAGGAGAAGCAGAAACAGAAGGAGAAGCAGAAAGAG
>NW_012293525.1:0-6519 GCF_000151885.1 Dipodomys ordii | reverse complement strand
TCATCCCCCACTGTGTCCCGCTATGTTCCCGCAGTGTCCCGCTGTGTCCCGCTGTGTCCTCACTGTGTCCCCCGCTGTGTCCCGTTGTGTCCCCAGCTGTGTACCTCGCTCTGTCCCGCTGTGTCCCCGCTGTATCGACGCTGGGTCCCACTGGGTCCCGCTGTGTCCTCCCTGTGTCCCCAGCTATGTCCCGCCGTGTGCGCCAGTGTGTCCCGCTGTGTCTACTGCTTTGTCGCCGCTGTGTCCCGCTGTGTCCTCGCTGTGTCCCACGCTGTGTTCTGCTGTCGCCTCGCTTTTTTCCTCGCTGTGTCCCACTGTGTACCCCTCTGTGTCCCCCGCTGTTTCCCGCTGTGTCCCCCGCTGTGTTCCTGCTGTGTCCCCGCTGTGTCCCGCTGTGTCCCGCTGTGTACTGCTGCGTCCCCCGCTGAGTCCCGCTGTGTCCCCGCTGTGTCCCAATGTGTCCTCGCTCTGTCCCCCGCTGTGTACCGCTGTGTCCTTCCTGTGTCCCCCGCTGTGTGCCGCTGTGTCCCGCTGTGTCCCCCGCTGTGTCCCCCGCTATGTCCCGCTGTGTCCCCCGCTGTGTCCCGCTCTGTCCTTGCTGTGTCCCCCTCTGTGTGCCACTGTGTCCTCACTGTGTCCCCCGCTGTGTCGCGCTGTGTCCTTTTGTGTCACGCTGTTTCCCAGCTGTGTCCCTCTGTGTACCACGCTGTATCCAGCTTTGTCCCCGCTGTGTCTCGCTGTGTCCCACGCTCTGTCCCACACTGTGTCCTGCAGTGTCCCCCGCTGTGTCCTGCTGTGTCCCCCGCTGTGTCCCGCTGTATCCCCTGCTGAGTCCCCGCTGTGTCACCGCTGTGTCCCGCTGTTTCCTCGCTGTGTCCCCTGCTGTCTCCCTCTCTGTCCCCCGCTGTGTCTCACGCTTTGTCCCTGCTGTGTCCCACTGTGTCCCGCTGTGTCCGGCTGTGCCCCCACTGTGTCCCTTTGTGTCCACAACTGTGTACCACGCTGTGTAACGCTGTGTCCCCGCTGTATCGACGCTCTGTCCCACTGTGTCCCGCTGTGTCCTCGCTGTGTTCCCCGCTGTGTCCCGCTGTGTCCCCTGCTGTGTCCCCCGCTGTGTCCTTGCTGTGTCCCCTGCTGTGTCCCGCTGTGTCCCCGCTGTGTGCATGTTGTGTCCCGCTGTGTCCCACTGTGTCCCCGCTGTGTCCCGCTGTGTCCCCCGCTGTGTCCCCCGCTGTGTCCTTGCTGTATCCCTGCTGTGTCCCGCTGTGTCCTCACTGGGTCCCCCACTGTGTCCCGCTGTGTCCCCCGCTGTGTCCCGCTGTGTCCGGCTATATCCCTCTCTGTCCCTGCTGTGTCCCCGCTGTGTCCCACTGTGTACCGCTGTGTCCGGCTGTGCCCACACTGTGTCCCGTTGTGTCCACAGCTGTGTACCACACTGTGTACCACGCTGTGTACCACGCTGTGTAACGCTGTGTCCCCGCTGTATCGACGCTGTGTCCCGCTGTGTCCCGCTGTGTCCTCGCTGTGTTCCCCGCTGTGTCCCGCTGTGTCCACCGCTGTGTCCCCAGCTGTGTCCTCGCTGTGTCCCTGATGTGTCCTGCTGTGTCCTCACTGGGACCACCACTGTGTGTCACTGTGTCCACCGCTGTGTCCCGCTGTGTCCAGCTGTGTCCCGCTTTGTCCCGGCTGTGTCCCGCTGTGTCCCGCTGTGTCCCCGCTGTGTGCTTGCTGTGTCCCGCTGTGTCTCCCGCTTTGTCCCGCTGTGTTCCACTGTGTCCCCGCTGTGTCCCAATGTGTCCTCGCTGTGTCCCGCGCTGGGTTCCGCTGTGTCCCCCCTGTGTCCCCCGCTGTGTCCGGCTGTGTCCGGCTGTGTCCCCCGCTGTGTCCCCCGCAGTGTCAGTGCTGTGTCCCACTGTGTCCTCGCTGTGTCCCCCGCTGTCTCCCACTCTGTACCCCTCTGTGTCTCAAGCTTTGTCCCCGCTGTGTCCCTCTGTGTCACGCTGTGTCCCGCTGTGCCCCCACTGTGTCCCGTTGTGTTCACAGCTGTGTACCACGCTGTGTAACGCTGTGTCCCCGCTGTATCGACGCTGTGTACCGCTGTGTCCCGCTGTGTCCTCGCTGTGTTCCCCGCTGTGTCCCGCTGTGTCCCCCACTGTGTCCCTCGCTGTGTCCCTATGTGTCCCACGCTTTGTCCCCCAGTTTCCCCGTAGTTTCCCCGCTGTGTCCTGCTGTTTCCCACTGTGTTCTGTGGTGTCCCGCTTTGTCCCCCGCTGTGTCGCCTGGTGAGTCGCCGCTGTGTCCCCGCTTTGTCCCGCTGAGTCCTCCATGTGTCCCCCGCTGTGTCCCGCTGTGTCCCCCGCTGTGTCCCGCTGTGTCCACTGCTGGGACCCGGCTGTGTCCCGCTGTGTCCTCACTGTGTCCCACTCTGTGTTCCGCTCTGTCCTCGCTGTGTCCCCCGCTGTGTCCCGGTGTGTCCCCCGCTGTGCCCTGCAGTGTCCCTCTCTGTCCCGCTGTGCCCATGCTGTGTCACGCTGTGTCCCGCTGTGTCCCCCACTGTTTCCCCTGCTGTGTCCGGCTGTGTACCCCACTGTGTCCCGCTCTGTCCCCCTCTGTTTCCCGCTGTGTCCCCCGCTGTGTTCCACTGTGTCCCCACAGTGTCACTGCTGTTTCCTGCTGTGTCCCGCTGTGTCCGACTGTGTCCCGCTCTGTCCCCGCTGTGTCCCGCTGTGTCCCGCTGTGTCCCCGCTGTGTGCCCGCTGTGTCCCGCTGTGTCCCCCGCTGTGTCCTGCTGTGTCCCCGCAGTGTCCCGCTGTGTCCCACTGTGTCACACTGTGTCCCGTGGTGTCCCACTTTATCCCCCGCTGTGTCCACCGCTGAGTCCCCTCTTTGTGGCCGCTGTGTGCTGCTGTGTCCTCGCTGTGTCCCCCGCTGTCTCCCGCTTTGTCCCCCGCTGAGTCCCCTCTGTGTCCCCGCAAGGTCACTGCTGTTTCCCGCTGTGTCCCGCTGTGTTCCGTGGTGTCCCTCTTTGTCTCCCGCTGTGTCCCCCGCTGAGTCCCCGCTGTGTCCCGCTGTGTCCTCGCTGTGTCCCCCGCTGTCTACCGCTCTGTCCCACGCTGTGTCTCACGCTTTGTCCCCGCTGTGTCCCACTGTGTCCCGCTGTGTCCCGTTGTGCCCCCACTGTATTTCGTTGTGTCCACAGCTGTGTACCACGCTGTGTAACACTGTGTGCCCGCTGTATCTACGCTGTGTCCCGCTGTGTCCCGCTGGGTCCTCGCTGTGTCCCCCGCTGTGTCCCGCTGTGTCCCCCGCTGTGTCCCGCTGTGTCCCCCGCTGAGTCCCCGCTGTGTCACCGCTGTGTCCCGCTGTTTCCTCACTGTGTCCCCTGCTGTCTCCCTCTCTGACCCCTGCTGTGTCTCACGGTTTGTCCCCGCTGTGTCCCACTGTGTCCCGCTGTGTCCGGCTGTGCCCCCACTGCTTCCCGTTGTGTAAACAGATGTGTACTACGCTGTGTAACGCTGTGTCCCCGCTGTATCGACGCTGTGTCCCGCTGTGTCCCGCAGTGTCCTCACTGTGTTCTCCGCTGTCTCCCGCTCTGTCCCTCGCTGTGTCTCACGCTTTGTCCCCGCTGTGTCCCACTGTGTCCCGCTGTGTCCGGCTGTGCCCCACTGTGTCCCGTTGTGTCCACAGCTGAGTACCACGCTGTGTAACGCTGTGTGCCCGCTGTATCGACGCTGTGTCCCGCTGGGTCCCGCTGTGTCCTCGCTGTGTTCCCCGCTGTGTCCCGCGCTGTGTCCCTCTGTGTACCCCGCTGTGTCCAGCTTTGTCCCCGCCGTGTCTCTCTGTGTCCCCCGCTGTGTCCCGCTGTGTCCCCCGCTGAGTCCCCGCTGTGTCCCCGCTGTGTCCCTCTGTGTCCCCCGCTGTGTCCCGCTGTGTCCTTGCTGTGACCCGCTCTGTCCCCACTGTATCGACGCTGTGTCCCGCTGTGTTCCGCTTTGTCCTCGCTGTGTTCCCCGCTGTGTCCCGCTGTGTACCCCTCTGTGTCTCCCGCTGTGTCCCGCTGTGTCCCCCGCTCTGACCCGCTGTGTCCCGCTTTGTCCCCCACTGTGTCCCTGCTGTCTCCCCGGTGTGTCCCACTGTGTCCTGCTGTGTACTGCTGTGTCTCCCGCTGAGTTCCGCTGTGTCCCGCTGTGTCCCCAGTGTGTGCCCGCTGTGTCCCTCTGTGTACCCCGCTGTGTCCAGCTGTGTCCCCGCTGTGTCCCGCTGTGTCCCCTGTCCCCTGCTGTCCCCCGCTGTGTCCCCCGCGGTGTCCCGCTGTGTCTCGCTGTGTCCCTGCTTTGTCCTGCTTTGCCCCTGCTGTGTCACCGTTCTGTCCCGCTGTGTCACACTGTGTCCCGTGTTGTCCCGCTTTTTCCCCGGCTGTGACCTCGCTTTGTTTCCAGCTGTGTCCCGCTGTGTACCATTCTGTGTCCCCCGCTGTGTCCCGCTGTGTACCCGCTGTGTCCCTCTATGTTCCCTCAGTGTCCCAGCTGTGTCCCGCTGTGTCCCACTGTGTCCCAGCTCTATCGACGCTGTGTTCCGCTGGGTCCCGCTGTGTCCTCTCTTTGTTCTCCGCTGTGTCCCGCTGTGTCCCCCGCTGTGTCTCTCGCTGTGTCCCTCTGTGTCCCCGGCTGTGTCCGGCTGTGTCTTGCTGTGTCCCCCGCTGTGTCCTTGCTGTGTCCCCGCTGTGTCCCGATGTGTCCCGCAGTGTCCCCAGCTGAGTCCCGCTGTGTCACCGCTTTGTCCCGCTGTGTCCTCGCTGTGTCCCCCACTGTGTCACGCTTTGTCCCTGCTGTGTCCCCCGCTGTGTCCCGCTTTGTCCCCGTTGTGTCCTGCTGTGTCCCCCGCTGTGTCCCGCTGGGTCCCGCTGTGTCCCCCGCTGTGTCCCGCTGTGTCCCTGCAGGTTCACCGCTGTTTCACGCTGTGTCCTGCTGTGTCTCGCTGTATCCCGCTGTGTCCTCACTTTGTCCCATGCTGTGTTCCACTGTGTCCTCCCAGTGTCCCCCACTGTGTCCCGCTGTGTCCCCCGCTGTGCCCCGCAGTGTCCCGCTGTGTCCCGCTGTGTCCTTGCTGTGTCCCACTGTGTCCCCACTGTTTCCCCGCTGGGTCCTGCTGTGTCCCCTGCTGTGTCCCGCTGTGTCCCCCCTGTTTCCCCCGCTGTGTCCCGCTGTGTCCCGCTGTGTTTCCTGCTGTGTCCTCTGCTCTGTCCCACTGTGTCCCCCTCTGTGTCCTGCTGTGTCCCGCTGTGTCCCCCCTGTGTTCCCTGCTGTGTCCCTCTGTGTCCACACTGTGTTCCCCGTGTGTCCCGCTGTGTACCCCGCTGTGACCCGCTGTGTCGCGCTGTGTCCCGCTCTTTCTCCGCTGTGTCCCCGCTGTGTGCCCAGTGTGTCCCGCTGTGTACCCCGCTGTGTCTAGCTGTGTCACTGCTGTGTCCCGCTGTGTACTGCTGTGTCCCCCGCTGAGTCCTGCTGTGTCCCCGCTGTGTCCCAATGTGTCCTCGCTGTATCCCCCCCTGTGTCCCGCTGTGTCCCCCTGTGTCCCCCGCTGTGTCCAGCTGAGTCACTCTCTGTCCCCTGCTGTGTCCCCGCTCTGTCCCACTGTGTCCCCTTCTGTGTCCCGCTGTGTCCTGCTGTGTACTGCAGTGTCCCCCGCTGAGTCCCGCTGTGTCCCCGCTGTGTCCCAATGTGTCTTCCCTGTGTCCCCCGCTGTGTCCCCCTCTGTCCCCCGCTGTGTTCCGCTGTGTCAACTGCTGTGTCCACATTGTATCCCGCTGTTTCCCCCGCTGTGTCCCGCTGTGTCCTCACTGTGTCCCGCTGTGTCCTCGCTGTGTCCACCGTGTGTCCCACTGTGTGCCCCGCTGTGTCCCCCGTGAGTCCCGCTGTGTACCCCGCTGTGTCCCGCTGTGTCACACTTTGTCCCGCTCTTTCCCCACTGTGTTCCGCTGTGTCCCGGCTGTGTCCCGGCTGTGTGCCCGCTGTGTAATCTGCTGTGTCTCGATTTGTACCCGTTGTGTCTCGCTGTGTCCCCCGCTCTGTCCCCCGCTGTGTCCCACCTTGTCCCCCTCTGTGTCCCGCTGTGTCCTGCTGTGTCCCTCGCTGTGTCCCGCTGTATCCACGCAGTGTCCCCGCTGTATCCCACTGTGTCCCGCTGTGTTCCGTGTTGTCCCGTTTGTGCCCCTTAGTGTCCCCCACTGTGTCCCCACTGTGTCCCGCTGTGTCCCGCTGTATCCCCCGCTGTGTACCGCTGTGTCCCCGCAGGTTCACCGCTGTTTCACGCTGTGTCCTGCTGTGTTCCGTGGTGTCCCGCTTTGTCCCCCGCTGTGTCCCGCTGTGTCCACTGGTGTGTCCCCGCTGGGTCCCGCTGGGTCTCGCTGTTTCCCGCTGTGTCCTCGCTTTGTCCCATGCTGTGTTCCGCTGTGTCGTCCCTGTGTCCCCCGCTGTGTCCTGCTGTGTCCCCCGCTGTGCCCCGCAGTGTCCCGCTGTA
>NW_012293524.1:0-3094 GCF_000151885.1 Dipodomys ordii | reverse complement strand
AGAGAAGAGAGGATTAGGAGTAGGAGAAACAGAAGGATAAGCAGAAGCAGAAAGAGAAGGAGAAGGAGAAGGAGAAGCAGGAGAAGTAGAATAAGCAGAAACAGGAGAAGCAGAAGCAGAATGAAAAGCAGAAGAAGGAGAAATTGAAACAGAAGAAGATGCAGAAGGAGAAGCAGAAGCAGTAGAAGAAGCAGAAGAAGGAGAAGCAGAAGGAGAAGCATAAAGAGAAACAGAAGGAGAAGCAGGAGAAGCAGAAGCAGGAGAAGCAGAATCAGAAGAAATAGAAGAAGGAGAAGAAGCAGAAGCAGAAAGAGGAGCAGAAAAAGAAGGAGAAGCTGAAAAAGAAGCAGAAGAAGCCGAAGAAGCAAAAGCAGAACCTAAAGCAGAAGGAGAAGCAGGAGAAGCAGAAGAAGCAGAATCTGGAGAAGAAGAAGGAGAACAAGAAGGAGAAGCAGAAGCAGAAAGAGAAGCAAAAGCAGAAGGAGAAGCAGAAGGAGAAGCAGAAGAAACAGAAGAAGCAGAATCAGTAGCAGAAGAAGCTGAAGAGGCAGAACCAGAAAGAGAAGCAGAAGGAATAGCAAAAGAACGAGAAGGAGAAATAGAAGAAGAAGCAGAAGGAGAAGCAGGAAAAGCAGAAGGAACAGAAGCAGACGGAGAAGCAGAAGAAGGAGAAGGAGAAGCCGGAGCAGAAGAAGAAGCAGAAGGAAAAGCACAAGCAGAAGCAGATGCAGAAGGAGAAGCAGGAAATGCAGAAGACGCAGAAGCAGAAGGAGAAGAAGAAGGAGAAGAATCAGAATCAGAAGAAGCAGAAGCAGAAATAGAAAGAGAAGCCGACGAAGAGAAGCTGAACGAGAAGCAAGAGAAGCAGAAGAAGCACAAGCGGGAGAAGCAGAAGAAAAACAGAAGAAGGAGAAGGAGCAGAAGCAGAAGGAGAAGCAGAAAGAGAAGCAGGAAAAGCAGAAGAAGCAGAAGCAGGAGAAGCAGAAGGAGAACAAACAGGAGAAGGACAAGAAGCAGAAAGAGAAGCAGTAGAAGTAGAAGAGGCAGGAAAAGCAGAAGCAGAAGAAAGAGAAGAAGAAGAAGACGAAGAAGAAGAAGAAGAAGAAGCAGCATAAGGAGAAGCATAAGGAGAAGCATAAGGAGAAGTATAAGGAGAAGCAGTAGAAGGAGAAGAAGCAGAAGCAGGAGAAGCTGAAGCAGAAGAAAAAGAATAAGCAAAAGAAGCAGAGGCAGAAGCAGTGAGAGAAGCAGAAGAAGGAGAAGGAGAAGGAGCAGAAGAAGGAGAAGCAGAAGCAGAAAGAGAAGCAGAAACAGAAGGAGAACAAGAAGGAGAAGCAGGAGAATCAGAAGAAGCAGAAAGAGAAGGAGAAGAAGGAGAAGCAGAAGTAGAATCAGAAGAAACAGAAGAAGAATAAGAAGAAACAGAAGCAAAAGAAACAGAAGAAGAAGAGCAGAAGCAGAAGCAGAAGGAGAAGCAGAAGCAGAAGGAGAAGCAGAAAGAGAAGCAGGAGAAGCAGAAGAAGCAGGAGAAGCAGAAGCAGAAGAAACAGGAGAAGGCGAAGAAGCAGAAGCAGAATCTGAAGCAGAAGGAGAAACAGAAGAAGCACAATCTGAAGAAGAAGCAGAAGAAACAGAAATAGTAGAATAAGCAGAAGCAGAAGCACCAGGAGAAGCAGAAGAACAAGAAGGAGAAGGCGAAAGAGAAGGATTAGGAGTAGGAGAAGCAAAAGGATAAGCAGAAGCAGAAAGAGACGCAGAAGGAGAAGCAGCACGAGAAGTAGGAGAAGCAGGAAAGCATAAGCAAGAGAAGCAGAAGAAACAGAAGACGCAGAAGCAGAATGAGAAGCAGAAGGAGAAATTGAAGCAGAAGGAGAAGGAGAAGCAGAAGGAGAAGCAGGAGAAGGAGAAGGAGAAGCAGAAAGAGAAGCACAACGAGAAGCAGGAGAAGCAGAAGCAGGAGAAGCAGAAGCAGAAGAAACATAAGAAGGAGAAGAACCAGAAGCAGAAGGAGAAGCAGAAACAGAAGGAAAAGCAGAAATAGAAGCAGGAGCAGCAGAAGAAGCAGCAGCAGGAGAAGCAGAAGTAGAAGAAGCGGAAGTAACAGGAGCAGAACCTGAAGCATAAGGAGATACAGGAGAAGCAGAAGAAACAGAATCTGGAGAAGCAGAAGGAGAAGCAGAAGCAGAAAGAGAAGCAAAAGCAGAAGGAGAAGCATAAGGAGAAGCAGAAGAAACAGAAGAAGCAGAGGCAGTAGCAGAAGATGTAGAAGAAGAAGGAGAAGCAGAAGAAGGAGCAGGAGAAGGAAAAGCAGCAGGAGAAGCAGAAAGAGAAGCAGAAGGAGAAGCAGGAGATGCAGAAACAGGAGAAGCAGAAGCAGAAGAAACAGGAGAAGGACAAGAAGCAGAAGCAGAAGGAGATGCAGAAACAGAAGAAGAAGCAGAAGGAGAAGGAGGGAAAGCAGAAGAAGCAGAAGCAGGAGAAGCAGAAGCATAAGAATGCGAAGAAGCAGAAGCAGAACCTGAAGCAGAAGGAGAAGCAGGAGAAGCAGAAGAAGCAGAATCTGGAGAAGCAGAAGGAGAAGCAGAAGCACAAAGAGAATCAAAAGCAGAAGGAGAAGCAGAAGAAACAGAAGAAGTAGAAGCAGTAGCAGGTGTAGCAGAAGCAGAAGGAAAAGCATAAAAACAGGAAGGAGAAGGAGAAACAGAAGGAGAAGTAGAAGGAGAAGCAGAAAGAGAAGCAGGTAAAGCAGAAGAAGAAGAAGCAGAAGGAGAATCAGAAGGAGAAGCAGAAGAAGGAGAAGGAGAAACAGAAACAGAAGAAGATGCAGAAGGAGAAGCAGGAGAAGCAGAAGAAGCAGAAGCAGAAGGAGAAGCAGGAGAAGCAGAAGAAGAAGAATCTGGAGAAGCAGAAGGAGAAGCAGAAGCAGAAAGAGAAGCAAAAGCAAAAGGAGAAGCAGAAGAAACAGAAGAAGCAGAGGCAGTAGCAGAAGAAGCAGAAGATTCAGAAGCAGAAGGAGAAGCAGAAGGAAATGCAGAAGAACTAGAAGGAGAAGGAGAAGGAGAAACAGAGAGTAGAAGCAGAAAGAGAAGCAGAA
>NW_012293523.1:0-3425 GCF_000151885.1 Dipodomys ordii | reverse complement strand
GGAGAAGCCGAAGAAGCTGAAGCAGATTCTGAAGCAGAAGGAGAAACAGAAGAAGCACAATCTAAAGCAGAAGCAGAAGAAACAGAAATAGTAGAATAAGCAGAAGCAGAAGCACCAGGAGAAGCAGAAGAAGAAGAAGGAGAAGGCGAAAGAGAAGGATTAGGAGTAGGAGAAGCAAAAGGATAAGCAGAAGCAGAAAGAGACGCAGAAGGAGAAGCAGCACGAGAAGTAGGAGAAGCAGGAGAAGCAGAAGCAAGAGAAGCAGAAGAAACAGAAGACGCAGAAGGAGAATGAGAAGCAAAAGGAGAAATTGAAGCAGAAGGAGAAGCAGAAGAAAGAGAAGGAGAAGCAGAAAGAGAAGCAGAAAGTGAAGCACAACGAAAAGCACAACGAGAAGCAGGAGAAGCAGAAGCAGGAGAAGCAGAAGCAGAAGAAACATAAGAAGGAGAAGAAGCATAAGCAGAAGGAGAAGCAGAAACAGAAGGAAAAGCAGAAATAGAAGCAGGAGCAGCAGAAGAAGCAGCAGCAGGAGAAGCAGAAGCAGAAGAAGCCGAAGAAACAGAAGCAGAACCTGAAGCATAAGGAGATACAGGAGAAGCAGAAGAAGCAGAATCTGGAGAAGCAGAAGGAGAAGCAGAAGCAGAAAGAGAAGCAAAAGCAGAAGGAGAAGCAGAAGAAACAGAAGAAGCAGAGGCAGTAGCAGAAGATGTAGAAGCAGAAGGAGAAGCAGAAGGAAAAGCAGAAGAACGAGAAGGAGAAGGAGAAGGAGAAACAGAAGGAGAAGCAGAAAGAGAAGCAGAAGAAGGAGCAGGAGAAGGAAAAGCAGCAGGAAAAGCAGAAAGAGAAGCAGAAAGAAAAGCAGAAGGAGAAGCAGGAGATGCAGAAACAGGAGAAGAACAGGCAGAAGAAACAGGAGAAGAACAAGAAGCAGAAGCAGAAGGAGAAGCAGAAAGAGAAGGAGGGGAAGCAGAAGAAGCAGAAGCAGGAGAAGCAGAAGCATAAGAATCCGAAGAAGCAGAAGCAGAACCTGAAGCAGAAGGAGAAGCAGGAGAAGCAGAAGAAGCAGAATCTGGAGAAGCAGAATGAGAAGCAGAAGGAGAAGCAGAAGCAGAAAGAGAATCAAAAGCAGAAGGAGAAGCAGAAGAAACAGAAGAAGTAGAAGCAGTAGCAGTTGTAGCAGAAACAGAAGGAAAAGCAGAAGAACAAGAAGGAGAAGGAGAAACAGAAGGAGAAGCAGAAGGAGAAGCAGAAAGAGAAGCAGGTAAAGCAGAAGAAGAAGAAGCAGAAGGAGAATCAGAAGGAGAAGCAGAAGAAGGAGAAGGAGAAGCAGAAGCAGAAGAAGATGCAGAAGGAGAAGCAGAAGCAGAAGAAGATGCAGAAGTAGAAGCAGGAAAAGCAGAAGAAGCAGAAGCAAAAGGAGAAGCAAAAGAAGGTGAAGGAGAAGCAGAGGCAGAAGAAGAAGCATAAGGACAAGCACAAGCAGAAGGAGATGCAGAAGGAGAAGCAGGAGAAGCAGAAGAAGCAGAAGCTGAAGGAGAAACAGAAGTAGGAGAAGGAGAAGGAGGAGAAGCAGAAGCAGAAGGAGAAGCAGAAGCAGAATGAGAATCAGAAAGAGAAGCAGGAGGAGGACAAGAAGCAGAAGCAGGAGAAGCCGAAAGAGAAGAAGCAGAAACAGAAGCAGAAGGAGAAGCAGAAGCAGAAGGAGAAGCAGCAGAAGAAGTAGAACCAGAAATTCAGGCAGCAGAAACATAAGAAGCAGAAGCAGAAGGAGAAGCCAAAAGAGAAGCAGAAGGGGAAGTAGAGAAAACAGCAGATGAAGCAGAAAAACAAGCAGGAGAAGCAGAAGCAGGAAGAGAAGTAGAAGCAGAAGAAGCAGAAGAAGAAGAAGAAGCAGTAGAAGCATAAGAAGCAGAAGCAGGAGAAGCAGAACCAGAAGAAAAAGAAGAAGCATAAGAAGCAGAAGCAGAGGGAGAAACAGAAAAAGGAGAAGGAGCAGCAGAAGGTGAAGCAGAAGGAGATGCAGAAGCAGAAAGAGAAGCAGAAATAGAAGGAGAAGAAGAAGGAGAAGTTGGAGAATCAGAAGAAGCAGAAGCAGAAAGAGAATCAGAAGAAGGAGAAGGAGAAGCAGAAGGAGAAGGACAAGCAGGAGAAGCAGAAGAAGCAGAAGCGGGAGAAGCAGAAGAAGAAGAAGAAACAGAAGAAAAAGAAGAAGCAGAAGGAGAAGCAGAAGCAGAAGGAGAAGCAGAAAGAGAAGCAGAAGAAGCAGAAGAAGCAGTAGGAGGAGAAGCAGAAGTAGAAGAAACAGAAGAAGCCGAAGAATCAGCAGGAGAACCTCAAGCAGAAGGAGAAGCAGAAGCAGCAGAAGCTGGAAAAGCAGAAGCAGAAGAAACCGAACAAGCAGAAGAAGCAGAAGCAGAACGAGAAGCAGAAGAAGAGGGAGAAAGAGAAGGATTAGGAGTAGGAGGAGCAGAAGCAGAATAAGAAAGAGAAAGAGAAGCAGAAGGAGAAGCAGAAGGAGAAACAGAAGCAGAAGCAGGAGAAGCAGAAGCAGAAGCAGAAAAAGAAGCCCAAGAAGGAGGAATTGAAGGAGAAGGAGAATGAGAAGGAGAAGCAGAAAGAGAAGTAGGAGAAGCAGAAGAAGAAGAAGCAGGAGAAGCAGAAACAGAAGAAACAGAAAAAGCAGAAGAAGCAGAAGAAGAAGTAGCAGGAGAAGCAGAAGAAGAAGAAGGAGAAGGAGAAAGAGAAGGATTAGGAGTAGGAGAAACAGAAGGATAAGCAGAAACAGAAAGAGAAGGAGAAGGAGAAGCAGGAGAAGCAGAAGAAGCAGAAGCAGGAGAAGCAGAAGCAGAATGAAAAGCAGAAGAAGGAGAAATTGAAACAGAAGAAGATGCAGAAGGAGAAGCAGAAGCAGAAGTAGAAGCAGAAGAAGGAGAAGCAGAAGGAGAAGCTAAGGAGAAACAGAAGGAGAAGCAGGAGAAGCAGAAGCAGGAGAAGCAGAATCAAAAGAAAGAGAAGAAGGATAAGAAGCAGAAGCAGAAAGAGAAGCAGAAACAGAAGGAGAAGCAGAAATAGAAGCAGAAGAAGCAGAAGCAGAACCTGAAGCAGAAGGAGAAGCAGGAGAAGCAGAAGAAGCAGAATCTGGAGAAGAAGGAGAACCAGAAGGAGAAGCAGAAGCAGAAAGAGAATCAAAAGCAGAAGGAGAAGCAGAAAGAGTAGCAGAAGAAACAGAAGAAGCAGAAGCAGTAGCAGAAGAAGCTGAAGATGCAGAAGCAGATAGAGAAGCAGAAGGAATAGCAGAATAAGGACAAGGAGAAACAGAAGGAGAAGAAGAATGAGAAGCAGTAGGAGAAGCAGGAAAAACAGAAGAAGCAGAAACAGACGGAGAAGCAGAAGAAGGAGAAGCAGAAGAAGAAGCAGAAGGAAAT
>NW_012293522.1:0-6519 GCF_000151885.1 Dipodomys ordii | reverse complement strand
AAGAAGAAGAAGAAGAAGAAGAAGAAGAAGAAGAATTTAGAAGAAGAAGAAGAAGAAGAAGAAGAAGAAGAAGAAGAAGAAGAAGAAGAAGGAGAAGGAGAAGGAGAAGGAGAAGCAGTAGAAGCAGAAGAAGCAGAAGCAGGAGAAGCAGAAGCAGAAGAAAAAGAATAAGCATAAGAAGCAGAATCAGAGGGAGAAGCAGAAGAAGGAGAAGCAGAAACAGAAGAAGCAGCAGAAGGAGAAGCAGAAGCAGAAGAAGATGCAGAAGGAGAAGCAGGAGAAGCAGAAGAAGGAGAAGGCGAAAGAGAAGGATTAGGAGTAGGAGAAGCAAAAGGATAAGCAGAAGCAGAAAGAGACGCAGAAGGAGAAGCAGCACAAGAAGTAGGAGAAGCAGGAGAAGAAGAAGCAGGAGAAGCAGAAGAAACAGAAGACGCAGAAGCAGAATGAGAAGCAGAAGCAGAAATTGAAGCAGAAGCAGAAGCAGAAGGAGAAGCAGAAGAAGGAGAAGGAGAAGCAGAAAGAGAAGCACAACGAGAAGCAGGAGAAGCAGAAGCAGGAGAAGCAGAAGCAGGAGAAGCAGAAGCAGAAGAAGCCGAAGAAGCAGAAGCAGAACCTGAAGCAGAAGGAGAAGCAGAAGAAACAGAATCTGGAGAAGCAGAAGGAGAAGCAGAAGCAGAAAGAGAAGCAAAAGCAGAAGGAGAAGCAGAAGGGGAAGCAGAAGAAGCAGAGGCAGTAGCAGAAGAAACAGAAGATGCAGAAGCAGAAGGAGAAGCAGAAGGAAAAGCAGAAGAACGAGAAGGAGAAAGAGTAGGAGAAACAGAAGGAGAAGCAGAAAGAGAAGCAGAAGAAGGAGCAGGAGAAGGAAAAGCAGCAGGAGAAGCAGAAAGAGCAGCAGAAGGAGAAGCAGGAGATGCAGAAACTTGAGAAGCAGAAGCAGAAGAAACAGGAGAAGGACAAGAAGCAGAAGCAGAAGGAGAAGCAGAAACAGAAGGAGAAGCAGGAAGAGAAGGAGGGAAAGCAGAAGCAGGAGAAGCAGAAGCATAAGAATGTGAATAAGCTGAAGGAGAACCTGAAGCAGAAGGAGAAGCAGGAGAAGTAGAAGAAGCAGAATCTGAAGAAGCAGAATAAGAAGCAGAACGAGAAGCAGAAGCAGAAAGAGAATCAAAAGCAGAAGGAGAAGCAGAAGAAACAGAAGAAGTAGAAGCAGAAGCAGTTGTAGCAGAAGCAGAAGGAAAAGCAGAAGAACAAGAAGGAGAAGGAGAAACAAAAGGAGAAACAGAAGGATAAGCAGAAAGAGACGCAGGTAAAGCAGAAGAAGAAGAAGCAAAAGGAGAATCAGAAGGAGAAGCAGAAGAAGATGCAGAATGAGAAGCAGGAGAAGCAGAAGAAGCAGAAGCAGGAGGAGAAGCAGGAAAAACAGAAGAAGCAGAAGCAAAAGGAGAAGCAAAAGAAGGAGAAGGAGAAGCAGAAGCAGAAGCATAAGGTAAAGCACAAGCAGAAGGAGATGCAGAAGGAGAAGCAGGAGAAACAGAAGAAGCAGAAGCTGAAGGAGAAGCAGAAATAGGAGAAAGAGAAGGAGGAGAAGCAGAAGGAGAAGCAGAAGCAGAATGAGAAGCAGAAAAAGAAGCAGGAGAAGGACAAGAAGCAGAAGCAGGAGAAGCCGAAAGAGAAGAAGCAGAAGAAGCAGAAACATTAGCAGAAGGAGAAGCAGAAGCAGAAGGAGAAGCAGCAGAAGAAGTAGAACCAGAAATTCAGGCAGGAGAAACAGAAGAAGCAGAAGGAGAAGCAAAAAGAGAAGCACAAGGAGTAGTAAAAGAAGCAGCAGAAGGAGAAGCAGCAGAAGAAGCAGAAAAACAAGCAGGAGAAGCAGAAGCAGAAAGAGAAGTAGAAGCAGAAGAAGCAGAACCAGAAGAAGAAGCAGTAGAAGCATAAGAAGCAGAAGCAGGAGAAGCAGAAGCAGAAGAAAAAGAAGAAGCATAAGAAGCAGAAATAGAAGCAGAGGGAGAAACAGAAGAAGGAGAAGGAGCAGCAGAAGGTGAAGCAGAAGGAGATGCAAAAGCAGAAAGAGAAGCAGAAACAGAAGGAGAAGTTGGAGAATCAGAAGAAGCAGAAGCAGAAAGAGAAGCAGAAGAGGGAGAAGGAGAAGCAGAAGCAGAAGGACAATCAGGAGAAGCAGAAGAAGCAGAAGCGGGAGAAGCAGAAGAAGAAACAGAAGAAGGAGAAGGAGCAGAAGGAGAAGCAGAAGCAGAAGGAGAAGCAGAAATAGAAACAGAAGCAGAAGAAGCAGTTGCAGGAGAAGCAGAAGCAGAAGAAACAGAAGAAGCTGAAGAAGCAGAAGGAGAACCTGAAGCAGAAGGAGAAGCAGAAGCATCAGAGGCTGGAAAAGCAGAAGCAGAAGATACAGAACAAGCAGAAGAAAAAGAAGCAGAACGAGAAGCAGAAGAATAAGAAGGAGAAAGAGAAGGATTAGGAGTAGGAGGAGCAGAAGCAGAATTAGAAGCAGAAAGAGAAGCAGAAGGAGAAACAGAAGAAGCAGAAGCAGGAGAAGCAGAAGCAGAAGCAGAATGAGAAGCACAAGAAGGAGAAATTGAAGGAGAAGGAGAATGAGACGGAGAAGCAGAAGGAGAAGTAGGAGAAGCAGAAGAAGGAGAAGCAGGAGAAGCAGAAGCAGAAGAAACAGAAGAAGGAGAAGAGCAGAAGCAGAAGGAGAAACAGAAGCAGAAGGAGAAGCAGAAGAAGCAGAAGCTGAAGCAGAAGAAACTGAAAAAGCAGAAAAAGAAGAAGAAGCAGAAGAAGAAATAGCAGGAAAAACAGAAGAAGAAGAAGGAGAAGGAGAAAGAGAAGGATTAGGAGTAGGAGAAAGAGACGGATAAGCAGAAGCAGAAAGAGAGGGAGAATGAGAAGGAGAAGCAGGAGAAGCAGAAGAAGCAGAAGCAGGAGAAGCAGAAGCAGAATGAAAAGCAGAAGAAGGAGAAATTGAAACAGAAGAAGATGCAGAAGGAGAAGCAGAAGCAGAAGGAGAAGCAGAAGAAGGAGAAGGAGAAGGAGAAGCAGAAGGATAAGAATAAAGTGAAACAGAAGGAGAAGCAGGAGAAGCAGGAGAAGCATAAGCAGAAGAAATAGAAGAAGGAGAAGAAACAGAAGCAGAAAGAGAAGCAGAAACAGAAGGAGAAGCAGAAATAGAAGCAGAAGAAGCCGAAGAAGCAGAAGCAGAACCTGAAGCAGAAGGAGAAGCAGGAGAAGCAGAAGAAGCAGAATCTGGAGAAGAAAAAGGAGAACCAGAATGAGAAGCAGAAGCAGAAAGAGAAGCAAAAGCAGAAGGAGAAGCAGAAGAAACATAAGAAGCAGAATCAGTAGCAGAAGAAGCTGAAGATGCAGAACCAGAAAGAGAAGCAGAAGGAATAGCACAAGAACGAGAAGGAGAAACAGAAGGAGAAGCAGAAGGAGACGCAGGAAAAGCAGAAGAATCAGAAGTAGACGGAGAAGAAGGAGAAGGAGAAGCCGAAGCAGAAGAAGAAGCAGAAGGAAAAGCACAAGCAGAAGGAGATGCAGAAGCAGAAGCAGGAGATGCAGAAGAAGCAGAAGCAGAAGGAGAAGAAGAAGGAGAAGAATCAGAATCAGAAGAAGCAGAAGCAGAAATAGAAAGAGAAGCCGACGAAGAGAAGCAGAACGAGAAGCAGGAGAATCAGGAGAAGCACAAGCGGGAGAAGCAGAAGAAGAAGGAACAGAAGAAGGAGAAAGAGCAGAAGCAAAAGGAGAAGCAGAAAGAGAAGCAGGAAAAGCAGAAGAAGCAGAAGCAGGAGAAGCAGAAGGAGAAGAAACAGGAGAAGGACAAGAAGCAGAAGCAGAAGCAGAAGGAGAAGCAGAAACAGAAGGAGAAGCAGAAAGAGAAAGAGGGAAGCCGAAGAAGCAGAAGCAGGAGAAGCAGAAGCATAAGAATCCGAAGAAGCAGAAGCAGAACCTGAAGCAGAAGGAGAAGCAGAAGAAGCCGAATCTGGAGAAGCAGAATGAGAAGCTGAATTAGAAGCAGAAGCAGAAAGAGAATCAAAAGCAGAAGGAGAAGCAGAAGAAACAGAAGAAGCAGAAGCAGTAGCAGTTGCAGCAGAAGCAGAAGGAGAAGAAGAAGGAAAAGCAGAAGAACGAGAAGGAGAAGGAGAAACAGAAGGAGAAGCAGAAGGAGAATCAGAAGGAGAAGCAGAAGAAGATGCAGAAGGAGAAGCAGAAGGAGAAGCAGAAGGAGAAACAGAAGCAGAAGAAACATCAGAAAGAGAAGCAGAAGAAGATGCAGAAGGAGAAGCAGGAGAAGCAGAAGAAGCAGAAGCAGAAGGAGAAGTAGAAGAAGGAGAAGGAGAAGGAAGAGCCGCAGAAGCAATAGGAGAAGCAGAAAGAGAAGCAGAAGCAGAATGAGAAGCAGAAAAAGAAGCAGTAGAAGCAGAAGAAGCAGGAAAAGCAGAAGCAGAGGAAAGAGAAGAAGACGAAGAAGAAGAAGAAGCATAAGGACAAGCATAAGGAGAAGCATAAGGAGAAGTATAAGGAGAAGCAGTAGAAGCAGAAGAAGCAGAAGCAGGAGAAGCAGAACCAGAAGAAAAAGAATAAGCAAAAGAAGCAGAAGAAGAAGCAGTGGGAGAAGCAGAAGAAGGAGAAGGAGAAGGAGCAGCAGAAGGAGAAGCAGAAGCAGAAAGAGAAGCAGAAACAGAAGGAGAACAAGAAGGAGAAGCAGGAGAATCAGAAGAAACAGAAAGAGAAGGAGAAGAAGGAGAAGCAGAAGTAGAATCAGAAGAAACAGAAGAAGAAGAAGAAGAAGAAACAGAAGCAAAAGAAACAGAAGAAGGAGAAGAGCAGAAGCAGAAGCAGAAGGAGAAGCAGAAGCAGAAGGAGAAGCAGAAAGAGAAGCATGAGAACCAGAAGAAGCAGGAGAAGCAGAAGCAGAAGAAACAGGAGAAGCCGAAGAAGCAGAAGCAGAATCTGAAGCAGAAGGAGAAACAGAAGAAGCACAATCTGAAGCAGAAACAGAAGAAAAAGAAATAGTAGAATAAGCAGAAGCAGAAGCACCAGGACAAGCAGAAGAACAAGAAGGAGAAGGCGAAAGAGAAGGATTAGGAGTAGGAGAAGCAAAAGGATAAGCTGAAGCAGAAAGAGACGCAGAAGGAAAAGCAGCACGAGAAGTAGGAGAAGCAGGAGAAGCAGAAGCAAGAGAAGCAGAAGAAACAGAAGACGCAGAAGCAGAATGAGAAGCAGAAGGAGAAATTGAAGCAGAAGGAGAAGCAGAAGAAGGAGAAGGAGAAGTAGAAGCAGAAAGAGAAGCAGAACGAGAAGCAGAAGGAGAAGCAGGAGATGCAGAAACAGGAGAAGCAGAAGCAGAAGAAACAGGAGAAGTACAAGAAGCAGAAGCAGAAGGAGATGCAGAAACAGAAGGAGAAGCAGAAAGAGAAGGAGGGAAAGCAGAAGAAGCAGAAGCAGGAGAAGCAGAAGCATAAGAATGCGAAGACGCAGAAGCAGAACCTGAAGCAGAAGGAGATGCAGGAGAAGCAGAAGAAGCAGAATCTGGAGAAGCAGAAGGAGAAGCAGAAGGAGAAGCAGAAGCAGAAAGAGAATCAAAAGCAGAAGGAGAAGCAGAAGAAACAGAAGAATTAGAAGCAGTAGCAGGTGTAGCAGAAGCAGAAGGAAAAGAAGAAAAACAGGAAGGAGAAGGAGAAACAGAAGGAGAAGTAGAAGGAGAAGCAGAAAGAGAAGCAGGTAAAGCAGAAGAAGAAGAAGCAGAGGGAGAATCAGAATGAGAAGCAGAAGAAGGAGAAGGAGAAACAGAAACAGAAGAAGATGCAGAAGGAGAAGCAAGAGAAGCAGAAGAAGCAGAAGCAGAAGGAGAAGCAGAAGAAGCAGAATCTGGAGAAGCAGAAGGAGAAGCAGAAGCAGAAAGAGAAGCAAAAGCAGAAGGAGAAGCAGAAGAAACAGAAGAAGCAGAGGCAGAAGCAGAAGAAGCAGAAGATTCAGAAGCAGAAGGAGAAGCAGAAGGAAAAGCAGAAGAACTAGAAGGAGAAGGAGAAGGAGAGACAGGAGTAGAAGCAGAAAGAGAAGCAGAAGAAGGAGCAGTAGAAGGAAAAGCAGCAGGAGAAACAGAAAGAGCAGCAGAAGGAGAAGCAGGAAATTCAGAAACAGGAGAAGAACAAGCAGAAGAAATAGGAGAAGGACAAGAAGCAGAAGCAGAAGGAGAAGCAGAAAGAGGAGGGAAGCAGAAGAATCATTAGCAGGAGAAGCAGGAGCATAAAAATCCGAAGAAGCAGAAGCAGAACTTGAAGCAGAAGGAGAAGTAGAAGAAGCAGAATCTGGAGAAGCAGAATGAGAAGCAGAATGTGAAGCAGAAGCAGAAAGAGAATCAAAAGCAGATGGAGAAGCAGAAGAAACAGAAGAAGTAGAAGCAGTAGCAGTTGTAGCAGAAGCAGTAGGAAAAGCAGAAGGAAAAGCAGAAGAACAAGAAGGAGAAGGAGAAACAGAAGGAGAAGCAGAAGGAGAGGCAGTGAT
>NW_012293521.1:0-3170 GCF_000151885.1 Dipodomys ordii | reverse complement strand
GAAATACATTTTTTTCTTGGATTCCCAACGAAAATCAAGGGGGCGGGGCGAGGGGAGAGAACAGAGAGACAGAGAGAGAGACAGACAGAGACCGACAGATAGACACACAGGGAAAGAGCTGGAGGGGGAACGAGAGATCCACAAGTCCAACTAGATTCCCGTGAATCAACAAACAGACGGACGGACGGACGGACACACATGCACGCACACACGCACGCACACACACACACACACACATGCGCGGAGACAGACACACAGAGGGACACAGGGAGGGGGAGCCCTAGAGACCCATTAGTGTGACTGACTAGATCACCTGAATAAATTATTCCTTCCCTGCCCTGCCCTCATGTATTAAGGTAGACGATTGGTATGGAGTTCTTCTTGTCACCAAACACAGGTGAGGGTTAGTGACTTTTTACCCTTCCATGTAGGGACTCTTGCCTTAGGACCCTTGATTTCGATCATTGAGTAAGCATTTCTGGAGGGGGCACTCTGGTGGAATTTTTATGGAGTAAGTAAGCAAGCAGGCAACCAGACAACCTGACCCCCCCCCCCAAAAAAAAAGGCAGACACAGACAGACAGACAGAGAGAACCACACAGCTCCTGACTTCATTGGTGTTTTCAGGGTTAAAGCGGGGCAGGGGGGGGGATGTGGCAACTGAATTATGCACAGATAGTTGTTTTTATCTATGCTCCAATCTCAATTCTAGATGTTTGGGGTATTTCTTTACAGATAAGAAAAACAGATCATTAATCTTGTTTTCTTTCTTTCTTTTTCTTTGTTTCTTTCTTTCTCTCTCTCTCTCTCTCTCTCTCTCTCTTTCTTTCTTTCTTTACAGATAAGGAAAACAGATCATTAATGCTTGTTTCCTTCCTTCCTTCCTTCCTTCCTTCCTTCCTTCCTTCCTTCCTGTCTTCCTTCCTTCCTTCCTTCCTTCCTTCCTTCCTTCCTTCCTTCCTTCCTTCCTTCCTTCCTTCCTTCCTTCCTTCCTTCTTCCCTCCCTTCCTTCCTTCCTTCCTTCCTTCCTTCCTTCCTTTCTTTCTTTCTTTCTTTCTTTCTTTCTTTCTTTCTTTCTTTCTTTCTTTCTTTCTTTCTTTCTTTCTTTCTTTCTTTCTTTCTTTGTGTTTCCTCCCCCTCTCCTTTTTCTCCTTTTTATGGGGAGGTGGGCAATCCTGGGACTTGAAGTCAAGGCACTGTCACTCACTCAGCCACCCAGCTTTTTTGGCTCAAGTCTAGCAGTCTATCACTTGAACCAGAGCTCCACTTTTGGCTTTATCTGTCTATGTACGTGGCGTGTGTGTGTGTGTGTGTGTGTGTGTGTGTGTGTGTAATATATATATATTATATATTCATTTTATACATAGACAATATATGTATAAATACACATCTATTCGTTTATTTACACACGTGTGTATATATACATGCACACATATATTTATATACATACATATATACTTATATATATAGTGTGATACACATACACACACACATTACCTTATTATTTTCATGATTTTTTTGGTGTTTTTGTTTTGTTTTTGGTTTTGGTTTTTCCCGGGACGCGGGGCTTGAACCCTGGCCCTGGACACTGTCCCCCAACTCTTCAGCTCAAGACTAGGGCTCTACTACTTGAGCCACAGTACCACTTCCGGTTTTCTGAGTGGCTTATTGGAGATAAGAGTCTCCCGGTCTTCTGTGCCTAGGCTGGCTTTGGACCGAGATCCTCAGATCTCAGCTTCCGGAGTAGCTAGGATTACAGGCGCGAGCCACCAGCGCCCAGCTATTTTCAAGTTTGTGTGTGTGTGTGTGTGTCTGGTGTGAGGCTTGAACTCTGGGGCTGGGTGCTGTCTCTCTCTGTGCTCTACACCTTCCCAGCCCTCCCCCACGTGTTTTGCCAGTCTAGGGGCTGGCAAAAGAAGAAGAAGAAATAGAGATTGAGTAAAAGTAGCCATCCATCCACCAGCCATCCTCCTTGAGACATTCTCAATGTCTCAGTGTGTCTCAATGTGTCTGGGTGGTAGAGAGCTTCCCTACAAATTCGGGCCTAAATGGCAGCAGCGGCAGCGGCGGCATCCATCTTGTTTACAGACCAAGTGTCCACGTTCAAAATGAGAAGCCTCTACACTGAATCTTTGCATGTTCTTGAGCTCATGTGGGCTTTCATGTTCTGTGTGGGTTGACAAGGCAGGCGGGCGGGCGGCCCAGCAAGCAGGGTGTGCGATTCATTGGAGATAAGAGTCTCTTTTGGGACACCGGTTCCTGCTCCCTCCTTCCTTCTGGGACACCAAGGAAGAAGTTGCCGCTGGCGGGTGGGTTCCAGGCTGGCAGGCAGAGTAAGCAGAGCCCTGCTGGGAATGAAATACATTTGTTCCTGGAGTCCACAACGAAAAGCAAGGGGGGGGGGGGCTGATGGGAGAGGACAGAGAGACAGAGAGGAGAGACAGACACAAAGAGAGACAGACACACAGACAGAGACAGAGACCCAGAGACCGACAGAAAGACACACACACAAGGAAAGAGATGGAGGGGGAACGAGAGATCCACAAGTCCAACTAGATTCCTCTGAATCAACAAACAGACGGACGGACACACACACACACACACACACACGCGCGCGCGCGCGCACGCACGCACGCACGCACACGCACACACGAGCGCGCGAGACAGACAGACAGACTGAGGGACACAGGGAGGGGAAGCCCTAGAGACCCATTAGTGTGACTGACTAGATCACCTGAATAAACTTATTCCTTCCCTGCCCTGCCCTCATGTATTAAGGTAGACGATTGGTATGGAGTTCTTCTTGTCACCAAACACAGGTGAGGGTTAGTGACTTTTTACCCTTCCATGTAGGGGGACTCTTGCCTTAGGACCCTTGATTTCGATCATTGAATAAGCATTTCCGGAGGAGTCATTCTGGTGGAGTTTTATGGAGTAAGCAAGCAGGCAACCAGACAACCTGACCCCCCCCCCCAAAAAAAAAGGCAGACACAGACAGACAGACAGAGAGACCCACACAGCTCCTGACTTCATTGGTGTTTTCAGGGTTAACGTGGGGGGGGGGTGTGGCAACTGAATTATGCACAGATAGTTGTTTAATCTTTGCTCCAATCTCAATTGTAGATGTTTGGGGGTATTTCTTTACAGATAAGGAAAACAGATCATTAATGC
>NW_012293520.1:0-3352 GCF_000151885.1 Dipodomys ordii | reverse complement strand
TCAGGTGTGGCAACTGAATTATGCACAGATAGTTGTTTAATCTTTGCTCCAATCTCAATTCTAGATGTTTGGGGGTATTTCTTTACAGATAAGGAAAACAGATCATTAATGCTTGTTTCCTTCCTTCCTTCCTTCCTTCCTTCCTTCCTTCCTTCCTTCCTTCCTGTCATCCTTCCTTCCTTCCTGTCATCCTTCCTTCCTTCCTTCCTCCCTCCCTCCCTTCCTTCCTTCCTTCCTTCCTTCCTTCCTTCCTTCCTTTCTTTCTTTCTTTCTTTCTTTCTTTCTTTCTTTCTTTCTTTCTTTCTTTCTTTCTTTCTTTCTTTCTTTGTGTTTCCTCCCCCTCTCCTTTTTCTCCTTTTTATGGGGAGGTGGGCAATCCTGGGACTTGAAGTCAAGGCACTGTCACTCAGCCACTCAGCTTTTTTGGCTCAAGTCTAGCAGTCTATCACTTGAACCAGAGCTCCACTTTTGGCTTTATCTGTCTATGTACGTGGCGTGTGTGTGTGTGTGTGTGTGTGTGTGTGTGTGTGTGTGTGTGTGTGTAATATATATTATATATATTCATTTTATACATAAATGTATATATGTATAAATACACATCTATTCGTTTATTTATACACATATGTGTATATATACATGCACAACTATATTTATACACATACGTATATACTTATAGATACTGTGATACACACACACACGCACGCGCGCGCCCACACACACACATTACCTTATTATTTTCATGATTTTTTTTTTGGTTATTTTGGTTTTGTTTTTTGTTTTTGTTTTTCCCAGGACGCGGGGCTTGAACCCTGGCCCTGGACACTGTCCCCCAACTCTTCAGCTCAAGCCTAGGGCTGCTCTACTACTTGAGCCACAGTACCACTTCCGGTTTTCTGAGTGGCTTATTGGAGATAAGAGTCTCACTGTCTTCAGTGCCCAGGCTGGGCACTGGGGGCTGGGGGCTGTCTCTCTCTGTGCTCTTCTCCTTCCCAGCCCTCCCCCCCCCTTGTTTTGCCAGTCTAGGGGCTGGCAAAAGAAGAAGAAGAAAGAGAGATTGAGTAAAATTAGCCATCCACCCTTCAGCCATCCTCCTTGAGACATTCTCAATGAAGTGGGCTGGGAATGTGTATGGGTGGTAGACAGCTTCCCTAAAAACTCGGGCCTAAATGGCAGCAGCGGCGGCAGCAGCATCCATCTTGTTTACAGACCGAGTGTCCACCAGCTCATGTGGGCTTTCATGTTCTGTGTGAGTGGACAAGGCAGGCAGACGGGCTAGCTAGCGAGCTGAGCTGGGTGTGAGATTCATTGGAGATAAGAGTCTCTTTTGGGACACCGATTCCTGCTCCCTCCTTCCTTCGGGGACACCAAGGAAGAAGTTGCCCCTGGCGGGTGGGTTCCAGGCTGGCAGGCAGAGTAAGCAGAGCCCCGCTGGGACGGAAATGCATTTCTTCCTGGAGTCCACAACGAAAAGCAAGGGGAGGGGCGGAGGGGAGAGGACAGAGAGACAGAGAGGAGAGACAGACAGAGACAGAGACAAAGAGAAACAGACTCACAGACAGAGACAGAGACCCCGAGACCGACAGAAAGACACACAGGGAAAGAGCTGGAGGGGGAACGAGAGATCCACAAGTCCAACTAGATTCCCCTGAATCACAAACAGACGGACGGACGGACGGACGGACGGACGGAAACAGACGGACGGACGGACGGACGGACGGACGGACACACACACACACACACACACACACACACACACACACACACACACCAGCGCGCCCGCGCGAGACAGACAGACAGAGGGACACATGGAGGGGGAGCCCTAGTGACCCATTAGTGTGACTGACTAGATCACCTGAATAAATTATTCCTTCCCTGCCCTGCCTGCCCTCATGTATTAAGGTAGACTATTGGTATGGAGTTCTTCTTGTCACCAAACACAGGTGAGGGTTAGTGACTTTTTACCCTTCCATGTAGGGGGACTCTTCCCTTAGGACCCTTGATTTCGATCATTGAGTAAGCATTTCTGGAGGGGGCACTCTGGTGGAATTTTTATGGAGTAAGTAAGCAAGCAGGCAAGCAGACAACCAGACCCCCAAAAAAGGCACAGACAGACAGACAGACAGACAGACAGACAAGGACATACTCTAATACAGTGTGGGTGCTCTTTAAGGGAGAGAGACCTACACAGCTCCCTGACTTCATGGGTGTTTTCAGGGTTAAACAGGCGGGGGTGGGGGGGTGGTGGTGGGGGATGTGGCAGCTGAGTTATGTACAGATAGATGTTTTATCTTTGCCCCAACCAGAATTTCTAGATGTTTGGGTTGGGGCATTTCTCTACAGGTAAGAAAAACAGGTCATTGACCATTCCTTCCTTCCTTCCTTTTTTTACTTTCTCTCTTTCTTCCCCCCCCTTCTCTCCCCCCTCTTTCTCTCCTTTTTCTTTATTTTTTTGGGGGGGGTGGGCAATACTGAGACTTGAAGTCAGGGCCTCAGCACTGTCACTCAACTTCTTTTGCTCAAGTCTAGCACTGACTGTATCATTTGAACCACGTCACCACTTCTGGCTTTCTCTCTCTCTCTCTCTCTCTCTCTCTCTCTCTCTCTCTCCAGACACACACACACAGACACAGACACACACACACACGCATATACATACATATACACATATATATTTATACACATACATACATATATATCTATCTATGCTTATATATAGTGTGATACACACATATACATTTATTATTTTCAGTTTTTTTGTTGCCGGGCGTGAGGCTTGAACTCTGGGTCTGGGTGCTGTCTCTCTGCTCTTCATCTGAAGGCTCACTACTGTTCTGCCACTTGAGCCACAGTGTGCCACTGCTCCCCTTTTCTGTTTATATAGTGCTGAGGAATCGAACCCAGGGCCTCATGCTTGCAAGGCGAGCGAGCACTCTACCACTAAGCCACCTTCCTAGCTCTCCCCCCTTTTTTGGCCAGTCCAGCATGGAAGGCTCCTGCATCTTGTTTGTATGGACATACTCACAGCTGAATAACTGAGTTGTTTTGCTTAATAAAAAAAAAATCCTGGTGTTGATATATGTGGAGGGGAAGGGAAAAAACAAATTGTTAAAACAGGGATACAGGAGGACCCATTGAAACAATGAGATATACAAGTCGTTATGTCGAAAAACGAACTTGACAACTTTGGTGGGGGGACGGCGGGGGGAGGGGGGGAGGATACGAAGGGATGGGAAGGGGAAACAAAGCAGGAGGCTACAATGCTTATAAGAAATGTGCTCATTATCTTACCCGTGTAATTGTAACCCCTCTGTACAGTATTTTCACAATAAAAATATATTTAATACATATACAT
>NW_012293519.1:0-6523 GCF_000151885.1 Dipodomys ordii | reverse complement strand
GCATGAAGAGAAGTTGTTTTTGTTAATAGAAGAAGAAGATGCAGTTGAAGTATAAGATGCTGTAGCAGGAGAAGCAGATCCAGAAGTAATAGAAGTTTTTTTATGAATCTGTAGCTGTTGGTTTTTCTGAAGTTGGAGAAGGAGTTGCAGATGGTGATGAAGAATGTGATGTAGAATCAGATTTAGATGCAGAAATAGAAGTTGAAGAAGAAGGAGAAGTTGGAGAATCAGATGAAGCAGAAGCAGAAAGAGAAGCAGAAGAAGGTGAAGGAGAAGCAGAAGGAGAAGCATATGCATTTGAAGCAGAAGAATCAGAAGTGGGAGAAGCAGAAGAAGAAGAAGAAACAGTTGAAGGAGAAGGAGCAGAAGGAGAAGCAGAAGCAGAAGGAGAAGCAGAAAGAGAAGCAGAAGAAGCAGAAGAAGCAGTAGCAGGAGAAGCAGAAGCAGAAGAAACAGAAGAATCCGAAGAATCAGAAGGAGAACCTGAAGCAGAAGGAGAAGCAGAAGCAGCAGAAGCTGGAAAAGCAGAAGCCGAAGAAACCGAACAAGCAGAAGAAGCAGAAGCAGAACGAGAAGCAGAAGAAGAGGGAGAAAGAGAAGGATTAGGAGTAGGAGTGGCAGAAGCAGAATAAGAAGCAGAAAGAGAAGCAAAAGGAGAAGCAGAAGGAGAAACAGAATAAGAAGCAGGAGAAGCAGAAGCAGAAAGAGAAGCACAAGAAGGAGGAATTGAAGGAGTAGGAGAATGAGACGGAGAAGCAGAAGGAGAAGAAGGAGAAGCAGAAGAAGAAGAAGCAGGAGAAGCAGAAACAGAAGAAACAAAAAGCAGAAGAAGCAGAATAAGCAGCAGCAGGAGAAGCAGAAGAAGAAGAAGGAGAAGGAGAAAGAGAAGGATTAGGAGTAGGAGAAACAGAAGGATAAGCAGAAGCAGAAAGAGAAGCAGAGGGAGAAGCAGGAGAAGCAGAAGAAGCAGAAGCAGGAGAAGCAGAAGCAGAATGAAAAGCAGAAGAAGGAGAAATTGAAACAGAAGAAGATGCAGAAAGAGAAGCAGGAGCAGTAGTAGAAGCAGAAGAAGGAGAAGCAGAAGGAGAAGCATAAAGAGAAACAGAAGTAGAAGCAGGAGAAGCAGAAGCAGGAGAAGCAGAATCAGAAGAAATAGAAGAAGGAGAAGAAGCAGAAGCAGAAAGAGAAGCAGAAACAGAAGGAGAAGCAGAAATAGAAGCAGAAGAAGCCGAAGAAGCAAAACCAAAACCTAAAGCAGAAGGAGAAGCAGGAGAAGCAGAAGAAGCAGAATCTGGAGAAGAAGAAGGAGAACCAGAAGGAGAAGCAGAAGCAGAAAGAGAAGCAAAAGCAGAAGGAGAAGCAGAAGAAACAGAAGAAACAGAATCAGTAGTAGAAGAAGCTGAAGATGCAGAACCAGAAAGAGAAGCAGAAGGAATAGCAGAAGAACGAGAAGGAGAAATAGAAGGAAAATCAGAAGGAGACGCAGGAAAAGCAGAAGAAACAGAAGCAGACGGAGAAGCAGAAGAAGGAGAAGGAGAAGCCGGAGCAAAAGAAGAAGCAGAAGGAAAAGCACAAGCAGAAGGAGATGCAGAAGGAGAAGCAGGAAATGCAGAAGACGCAGAAGCAGAAGGAGAAGAAGAAGGAGAAAAATCAGAAGAAGCAGTAGCAGAAATAGAAAGAGAAGCCGACGAAGAGAAGCAGAACGAGAAGCAGGAGAGGCAGAAGAAGCACAAGCGGGAGAAGCAGAAGAAGAAGAAACAGAAGAAGGAGAAGGAGCAGAAGCAGAAGGAGAAGCAGAAGGAGAAGCAGAAAGAGAAGCAGGAAAAGCAGAAGAAGCAGAAGCAGGAGAAGCGGAAGGAGAAGAAACAGGAGAAGGACAAGAAGCAGAAAGAGAAGCAGTAGAAGCAGAAGAGGCAGGAAAAGCAGAAGCAGAAGAAAGAGAAGAAGAAGAAGACGAAGAAGAAGAAGAAGAAGCAGCAGCATAAGGAGAAGCATAAGGAGAAGTTTAAGGAGAAGCAGTAGAAGGAGAAGAAGCAGAAGCAGGAGAAGCTGAAGCAGAAGAAAAAGAATAAGCAAAAGAAGCAGAAGCAGAAGCAGTGAGAGAAGCAGAAGAAGGAGAAGGAGAAGAAGCAGCAGAAGGAGAAACAGAAGCAGAAAGAGAAGCAGAAACAGAAGGAGAACAAGAAGGAGAAGCAGGAGAATCAGAAGAAGCAGAAAGAGAAGGAGAAGAAGGAAAAGCAGAAGTAGACTCCGAAGAAACAGAAGAAGAAGAAGAAACAGAAGCAAAAGAAACAGAAGAAGGAGAAGAGCAGAAGCAGAAGCAGAAGGAGAAGCAGAAGCAGAAGGAGAAGCAGAAAGAGAAGCAGGAGAAGCAGAAGAAGCAGGAGAAGCAGAAGCAGAAGAAACAGGAGAAGCCGAAGAAGCAGAAGCAGAATCTGAAGCAGAAGGAGAAACAGAAGAAGCACAATCTGAAGCAGAATCAGAAGAAACAGAAATAGTAGAATAAGCAGAACAGAAGCACCAGGACAAGCAGAAGAACAATAAGGAGAAGGCGAAAGAGAAGGAGTAGGAGAAGCAAAAGGATAAGCAGAAGCAGAAAGAGACGCAGAAGGAGAAGCAGCACGAGAAGTAGGAGAAGCAGGAGAAGCAGAAGCAAGAGAAGCAGAAGAAACAGAAGACGCAGAAGCAGAATGAGAAGCAGAAAGAGAAATTGAAGCAGAAGGAGAAGGAGAAGCAGAAGGAGAAGCTGAAGAAGGAGAAGGAGAAGCAGAAAGAGAAGCAGAAAGAGAAGCACAACGAGAAGCAGGAGAAGCAGAAGCAGGAGAAGCAGAAGCAGAAGAAACATAAGAAGGAGAAGAAGCAGAAGCAGAAACAGAAGGAAAAGCAGAAATAGAAGCAGGAGCAGCAGAAGAAGCAGCAACAGGAGAAGCAGAAGCAGGAGGAGCCGAAGAAGCAGAAGCAGAACCTGAAGCATAAGGAGATACAGGAGAAGCAAAAGAAGCAGAATCTGGAGAAGCAGAAGGAGAAGCAGAAGCAGAAAGAGAAGCAAAAGCAGAAGGAGAAGCATAAGGAGAAGCAGAAGAAACAGAAGAAGTAGAGGCAGTAGCAGAAGATGTAGAAGCAGAAGGAGAAGCAGAAGGAAAAGCAGAAGAACGAGAAGGAGAAGGAGAAGGAGAAACAGAATGAGAAGCAGAAAGAGAAGCAGAAGAAGGAGCAGGAGAAGGAAAAGCAGCAGGAGAAGCAGAAAGAGAAGCAGGAGATGCAGAAACAGGAGAAGCAGAAGCAGAAGAAACAGGAGAAGGACAAGAAGCAGAAGCAGAAGGAGAAGCAGAAACAGAAGGAGAAGCAGAAAGAGAAGGAGGGAAAGCAGAAGAAGCAGAAGCAGGAGAAGCAGAAGCATAACAATGCGAAGTCGCAGAAGCAGAACCTGAAGCAGAAGGAGAAGCAGAAGAGGCAGAAGAAGCAGAATCTGGAGAAGCAGAATGAGAAGCAGAAGGAGAAGCAGAAGCAGAAAGAGAATCAAAAGCAGAAGGAGAAGCAGAAGAAACAGAAGAAGTAGAAGCAGTAGCAGGTGTAGCAGAAGCAGAAGGAAAAGCAGAAAAACAGGAAGGAGAAGGAGAAACAGAAGGAGAAGTAGAAGGAGAAGCAGAGAGAGAAGCAGGTAAAGCAGAAGAAGAAGAAGCAGAAGGAGAATCAGAAGGAGAAGCAGAAGAAGGAGAAGGGGAAACAGAAGCAGAAGAAGATGCAGAAGGAGAAGCAGGAGAAGCAGAAAAAGCAGAAGCAGAAGGAGAAACAGGAGAAGCAGAAGAAGCAGAATCTGGAGAAGAAGAAGGAGAACCAGAAGGAGAAGCAGAAACAGAAAGAGAAGCAAAAGCAGAAGGAGAAGCAGAAGGAGAAGCAGAAGAAACAGAAGAAGCAGAATCAGTAGCAGAAGAAGCTGAAGATGCAGAACCAGAAAGAGAAGCAGAAGGAATAGCAGAAGAAGGAGAAGGAGAAATAGAAGGAAAAGCAGAAGGAGAAGCAGAAGCAGAAGAAACAGAAGAAGGAGAAGAGCAGAAGCAGAAGCAGACGGAGAAGCAGAAGCAAAAGGAGAAGCAGAAGAAGCAGAAGCTGAAGCAGAAGAAGAAGAAACAGAAAAAGCAGAAGAAGCAGAAGAAGAAGCAGCAGGAGAAGCAGAAGAAGAAGAAGAAGAAGAAGAAGAAGAAGAAGAAGAAGAAGAAGAAGAAGGAGAAGGAGAAAGAGAAGGATTAGGAGTAGGAGAAACAGAAGGATAAGCAGAAGCAGAAAGAGAAGGAGAATGAGAAGGAGAAGCAGGAGAAGCAGAAGAAGCAGAAGCAGGAGAAGCAGAAGCAGAATGAAAAGCAGAAGAAGGAGAAATTGAAACAGAAGAAGATGCAGAAGGAGAAGCAGAAGCAGTAGTAGACGCAGAAGAAGGAGAAGCAGAAGGAGAAGCATAAAGAGAAACAGAAGGAGAAGCAGGAGAAGCAGAAGCAGGAGAAGCAGAATCAGAAGAAATAGAAGAAGGAGAAGAAGCAGAAGCAGAAAGAGAAGCAGAAACAGAAGGAGAAGCAAAAATAGAAGCAGAAGAAGCCGAAGAAGCAAAAGCAGAACCTAAAGCAGAAGGAGAAGCAGGAGAAGCAGAAGAAGCAGAATCTGGAGAAGAAGAAGGAGAACCAGAAGGAGAAGCAGAAGCAGAAAGAGAAGCAAAAGCAGAAGGAGAAGCAGAAGGAGAAGCAGAAGAAACAGAAGAAGCAGAATCAGTAGCAGAAGAAGCTGAAGATGCAGAACCAGAAAGAGAAGCAGAAGGAATAGCAGAAGAACGAGAAGGAGAAACAGAAGGAGAAGCAGAAGGAGACGCAGGAAAAGCAGAAGAAACAGAAGCAGACGGAGAAGAAGGAGAAGGAGAAGCCGAAGCAGAAGAAGAAGCAGAAGGAAAAACACAAGCAGAAGGAGATGCAGAAGGAGAAGCAGGAGATGCAGAAGAAGCAGAAGCAGAAGGAGAAGAAGAAGGAGAAGAATCAGAATCAGAAGAAGCAGAAGCAGAAATAGAAAGAGAAGCCGAAGAAGAGAAGCAGAACGAGAAGCAGGAGAAGCACAAGCGGGAGAAGCAGAAGAAGAAGAAACAGAAGAAGGAGAAGGAGCAGAAGCAGAAGGAGAAGCAGAAAGAGAAGCAGGAAAAGCAGAAGAAGCAGAAGCAGGAGAAGCAGAAGGAGAAGAAACAGGAGAAGGACAAGAAACAGAAGCAGAAGCAGAAGGAGAAGCAGAAACAGAAGGAGAAGCCGAAAGAGAAAGAGGGGAAGCAGAAGAAGCAGAAGCAGGAGGAGCAGAAGCATAAGAATCCGAAGAAGCAGAAGCAGAACCTGAAGCAGAAGGAGAAGCAGGAGAAGCAGAAGAAGCCGAATCTGGAGAAGCAGAATGAGAAGCTGAAGTAGAAGCAGAAGCAGAAGCAGAAAGAGAACCAAAAGCAGAAGGAGAAGCAGAAGAAACAGAAGAAGCAGAAGCAGTAGCAGTTGCAGCAGAAGCAGAAGGAGAAGCAGAAGGAAAGCAGAAGAATGAGAAGGAGAAGGAGAAACAGAAGGAGAAGCAGAAGGAGAATCAGAAGGAGAAGCAGAAGAAGCAGAAGGAGAAGCAGAAGGAGAAACAGAAGCAGAAGAAACATCAGAAAGAGAAGCAGAAGCAGAAGAAGATGCAGAAGGAGAAGCAGGAGAAGCAGAAGAAGCAGAAGCAGAAGGAGAAGTAGAAGTAGGAGAAGGAGAAGGAAGAGCCGCAGAAGCAATAGGAGAAGCAGAAAGAGAAGCAGAAGCAGAATGAGAAGCAGAAAGAGAAGCAGTAGAAACAGAAAAAGCAGGAAAAGCAGAAGCAGAAGAAAGAGAAGAAGACTAAGAAGAAGAAGAAGCATAAGGAGAAGCATAAGGAGAAGCATAAGGAGAAGTATAAGGAGAAGCAGTAGAAGCAGAAGAAGCTGTAGCAGGAGAAGCAGAAGCAGAAGAAAAAGAATAAGCAAAAGAAGCAGAAGCAGAAGCAGTGAGAGAAGCAGATGAAGAAGGAGAAGGAGCAGCAGAAGGAGAAGCTGAAGCAGAAAGAGAAGCAGAAACAGAATCAGAAGGAGAACAAGAAGGAGGAGAATCAGAAGAAGCAGAAAGAGAAGGAGAAGAAGGAGAAGCAGAAGTATAATCAGAAGAAACAGAAGAAGAAGAAGAAACAGAAGCAATAGAAACAGAGGAAGGAGAAGAGCAGAAGCAGAAGCAGAAGGAGAAGCAGAAGCAGAAGGAGAAGCAGAAAGAGAAGCAGGAGAAGCAGAAGAAGCAGGAGAAGCAGAAGCAGAAGAAACAGGAGAAGCCGAATAAACAGAAGCAGAATCTGAAGCTGAAGGAGAAACAGAAGAAGCACATTCTGAATAAGAAGCAGAAGAAACAGAAATAGTATAATAAGCAGAAGCAGAAGCACCAGGAGAAGCTGAAGAAGAAGAAGGAGAAGGCGAAAGAGAAGGATTAGGAGAAGGAGAAGCAAAAGGATAAGCTGA
>NW_012293518.1:0-3140 GCF_000151885.1 Dipodomys ordii | reverse complement strand
TCCCCTGATGAGTCCCCTCTGTGTCCCCGCTGTGTCCAGATGTGTACTCGCTATGTCCTCCGCTGTCTCAAGCTTTGTCACACACTGTGTCCTACTGTGTCCCAATGTGTCCAAGCAGTGAGCCCCGATGTATCCAGCAGTGTCCAACTGTGTCCCAAGCTGAGACCTGCTGGGTCCAGATGTGTACCCAAAGTGTATCCGCAGAGAACATAAATGTCCCCCGCTGTGTCCCCGATGTATCCCCTGTGTCCCCCGCAGTGTCCCACTGTGTCCCCCGCTGTGTCCCGCTGTGTCCACTGCTGTGACCCCGTTGTGCCTTGCTGTGTCCCGCTGTGTCCCCCATTGTCCCCCGCTGTGTCATTGCTGTGTCCCTGTGTGTCCCGCTGTGTCCCCCAGTGTCCCCAGCTGTGTCCTGCTGTGTCACCGCTGTGTCCCGCTGTGTCCTCGCTGTGTCCCCCGCTGTGTCCTTATTTGTCCCTGCTGTGTACCCCGCTGTGTCCCGCTGTGTTCCCCACTGTGTCCCGCTGTGTCCCCTGCTGTGTCCCCACTGTGTCACGCTGTGTTTCGCTGTGTCCGGCTGTGTCCTCGCTCTGTCTCCCTCAGTGTCCACCTGTGTCACGCTCTGTCCCTTCTGTGTCCCTCTGTGTCCAGCTCTGTCGCCGCTGTGTGTCCGCTGTGTCCCGCTGTGTACCCTTCTGTGTCCAGCTGTGTCCCCTCTGTGTCCTCCTGTGTCCATTCTCTGTCCCCCGCTGTCCACCGCTGTGTCCCCCGGCTGTGTCCCGCAGTGTCCCCGCTGTGTCCCGCTGTGTCCTACTGTGTCCCGTGTTGTCCCGCTTTTTTCCCTCTATGTCCCCTGCTGAGTCCCCTCTGTGTCCCCGCTGTGTCCAGCTGTGTCCTCGCTGTGTCCTCAGCTGTCTCCCGCTTTGTCCCACGCTGTGTCCTACTGTGTCCCACTGTGTCCCTGCTGTGTCCCCCGCTGTGTCCCGCTGTGTCCCACTGTGTCCTGTGGTGTCCCGATTTGTCCCCCGCTATGTCCCCTGCTGAGTCCCCTCTTTGTCCCCGCTGTGTCCCGCTGTGTCCCCCGCTGTGTCCTGCTGTGTCCCCCGCTGTGTCCTGCTGTGTCCCGCTGTGCCCTGCTGGGTCCCGCTGTGTCCCCGCTCTGTCCCCGCTGTGTCCCGCTGTGTCCCCGCAGGTTCACCGCTGTTTCACGCTGTGTTCCGTGGTATCCCGCTTTGTCCCCCGTTGTGGCCCCCCCTCAACCACCTGTGTCCCCGCTGTGTCCCCGCTGTGTCCTCGCTGTGTTCCCCGCTGTGTCCCGCTGTGTCCCCCGCTGTGTCCCGCTGTGTCTACTGCTGTGTCCCCACTGTGTCCCCCTGTGTCTCGCTGTGTCCCGCTGTGTCCTCGCTGTTTCCCACGCTGTGTTCTGCTGTGTGCTCGCTGTGTCCCCCGCTGTGTCCCGTTGTGTCCCCAGCTGTGTACCCCGCTGTGTCCCGCTGTGTCCCCGCTGTATCGACGTTGTATCCCGCTTGGTCCCGCTGTGTCCTCGCTGTGTTCCCCGCTGTGTCCTGCTGTTTACCCCTCTGTGTCCCCCGCTGTGTCCTGCTGTGTCTCGCTGTGTACTGTTGTGTCCCCCACTGAGTCCCGCTGTATCCCCGCTGTGTCCCAATGTGTCCTCGCTGTGTCCCGCGCTGGGTCCCGCTGTGTCCCCGCTGTGTCCCAATGTGTTTTCGCTGTTTCCCACGCTGTGTTCTGCTGTGTCCTCGCTGTGTCCCCCGCTGTGTCCCGCTGTGTCCCCGCTGTATCGACGCTGTGTCCCGCTTGGTCCCGCTGTGTCCCCCCTGTGTCCCCCGCTGTGTCCCACTGTGTCCCGCTGTCTCCCCCGCTGTGTCCCTATGTGTCCCACGCTTTGTCCCCCTGTGTCCCCGCAGTTTCCCCGCTGTGTCCCGCTGTTTCCCACTGTGTTCTGTGGTGTCCTGCTTTGTCCCCCGCTGTGTCCCCCGGTGAGTCGCTGTTGTGTCCCCGCTTTGTCCCGCTGAGTCCTCCATGTGTCCCCCGCTTTGTCCCAATGTGTCCCCCGCTGTGTCCCGCTGTGTCCACTGCTGGGACCTGGCTGTGTCCCGCTGTGTCCCGCTGTGTCCTCACTGTGTCCCACTCTGTGTTCAGTTGTGTCCTCGCTGTGTCCTCCGCTGTGTCCCGCTGTGTCCTCCGCTGTGCCCTGCAGTGTCCCGCTCTGTCCCGTTGTGTCCTCGCTGTGTCCCGCTGTCTCCCGCTGTGTCCCCCACTGTTTCCCCTGCTATGTCCGGCTGTGTCCCCCACTGTGTCCCACTCTGTCCCCCTCTGTGTCCCACTGTGTCCCCCGCTGTGTCCCACTGTATCCCCGCAGTGTCACTGCTGTTTTCTGCTGTGTCCCGCTGTGTTCCCGGCTGTATCCGGCTGTGTCCCGCTGTGTCCCCTGCTGTGTCCTTGCTGTGTCCCCGCTGTGTCCCGCTGTGTCCCGCAGTGTCCCCAGCTGTGTCCCGCTGTGTCACCGCTGTGTCCCGCTCTGTCCTCGCTGTGTCCCCCGCTGTGTCCCGCTGTGTCCCCGCTGTGTCCCGCTGTGTCCTACTGTGTCCCGTGGTGTCCCGCTTTTTCCCCTCTATGTCCCCTGCTGAGTCCCCTCTGTGTCCCCGCTGTGTCCCGCTGTGTCCTCTCTATGTCCCCCGCTGTGTCCCGCTTTGTCCTTGCTGTGTACCCCGCTGTGTCCCTCTGTGTCCCCGGCTGTGTCCCGCTGTGTCCCCTGCTGTGTTCCCACTGTGTCACGCTGTGTTTCGCTGTGTCCGGCTGTGTCCTCGCTCTGTCTCATTCAGTGTCCAGCTGTGTCCTCCCTGTGTCCCCCGCTGTGTCCCGCTGAGTCCCCTGCTGTGTCCCGCTGTGTCCCGCTGTGTCCCGCTCTGTCCCATCTGTGTCCCTCTGTGTCCAGCTCTTTCCCCGTTGTGTGTCCGCTGTGCCCCGCTGTGTACCCTTCTGTGTCCAGCTGTGTCCCTGCTGTGTCCCGCTGTGACCCTTCTCTTTCCCCCGCTGTCCACCGCTGTGTCCCCCGGCTGTGTCCCGCAGTGTCCCCGCTGTGTCCCGCTGTGTCTTACTGTGTCCCGTGGTGTCCC
>NW_012293517.1:0-3384 GCF_000151885.1 Dipodomys ordii | reverse complement strand
CCTGCTGGGTCCCGCTGTGTCCCCGCTGTGTCTCCGCTCTGTCCCGCTTTGTCCCCCGCTGTGTCCCCGCTGTGTCCCACTGTGTCCCCCGCTGTGTCCTGCTGTGTCCCCCGCTGTGTCCTGCTGTGTCCACTGTTGTGACCCCGTTGTGCCTTGCTGTGTCCCGCTGTGTCCCCCACTGTCCCCCGCTGTGTCCTTGCTGTGTCCCTCTGTGTCCCGCTGTGTCCCAAAGTGCCCCCAGCTGTGTCCCTCTGTGTCACCGCTGTGTCCCGCTGTGTCCTCGCTGTGTCCCCCGCTGTGTCCTTCTTTGTGCCTGCTGTGTACCCCGCTGTGTCCCTCTGGATCCCCCGCTGTGTCCCGCTGTGTACCCTGCTGTGTCCCCATGTGTCACGCTTTGTTTCGCTGTGTCCGGCTGTGTCCTCGCTCTGTCTCCCTCAATGTCCACCTGTGTCACGCTCTGTCCCCTCTGTGTCCCTCTGTGTCCAGCTCTGTCCCCGCTGTGTGTCCGCTGTGTCCCGCTGTGTACCCTTCTGTGTCCAGCTGTGTCCCCTCTGAGTCCCGCTCTGTCCCTTCTCTGCCCCCCCGCTGTCCACCGCTGTGTCCCCCGGCTGTGTCCCGCAGTGTCCCCGCTGTGTCCCGCTGTGTCCTACTGTGTCCCGTGGTGTCCCGCTTTTTTCCCTCTATGTCCCTGCTGAGTCCCCTCTGTGTCCCCGCTGTGTCCAGCTGTGTACATGCTGTGTCCTCCGCTGTCTCTGCTTTGTCCCACGCTGTGTCTACTGTGTCCCAATGTGTCCCTGCAGTGTCCCCCGCTGTGTCCCGCTGTGTCCCGCTGTGTCCCCCGCTGTGTCTTGCTGGGTCCAGCTGTGTCCCCGCTGTGTCTCCTCTGTGTCCCTCTGTGTCCCCCGCTGTGTCCCCGCTGTGTCCCCTGTGTCCCCCGCTGTGTCCCGCTGTGTCCACTGCTGTGACCCCGTTGTGCCTTGCTGTGTCCCGCTGTGTCCCCCACTGTCCCCCGCTGTGTCCTTGCTGTGTCCCTCTGTGTCCCGCTGTGTCCCCCAGTGTCCCCAGCTGTGTCCCGCTGTGTCACCGCTGTGTCCCGCTGTGTCCTCGCTGTGTCCCCCGCTGTGTCCTTCTTTGTCCCTGCTGTGTACCCCGCTGTGTCCCCCGCTGTGTCCCGCTGTGTCTACTGCTGTGTCCCCACTGTGTCCCCCTGTGTCTCGCTGTGTCCCGCTGTGTCCTCGCTGTTTCCCACGCTGTGTTCTGCTGTGTGCTTGCTGTGTCCCCCGCTGTGTCCCGTTGTGTCCCCAGCTGTGTACCCCGCTGTGTCCCGCTGTGTCCCCGCTATATCGACGTTGTATCCCGCTTGGTCCCGCTGTGTCCTCGCGGTGTTCCCCGCTGTGTCCTGCTGTTTACCCCTCTGTGTCCCCCGCTGTGTCCCGCTGTGTACTGTTGTGTCCCCCACTGAGTCCCGCTGTATCCCCGCTGTGTCCCAATGTGTCCTCGCTGTGTCCCGCGCTGGGTCCCGCTGTGTCCCCGCTGTGTCCCAATGTGTTTTCGCTGTTTCCCACGCTGTGTTCTGCTGTGTCCTCGCTGTGTCCCCCGCTGTGTCCCGCTGTGTCCCCGCTGTATCGACGCTGTGTCCCGCTTGGTCCCGCTGTGTCCCCCCTGTGTCCCCCGCTGTGTCCCACTGTGTCCCGCTGTCTCCCCCGCTGTGTCCCTATGTGTCCCACGCTTTGTCCCCCTGTGTCCCCGCAGTTTCCCCGCTGTGTCCCGCTGTTTCCCACTGTGTTCTGTGGTGTCCTGCTTTGTCCCCCGCTGTGTCCCCCGGTGAGTCGCCGCTGTGTCCCCGCTTTGTCCCGCTGAGTCCTCCATGTGTCCCCCGCTGTGTCCCGCTGTGTCCCCCGCTGTGTCCCGCTGTGTCCACTGCTGGGTCCCGGCTGTGTCCCGCTGTGTCCCGCTGTGTCCGGCTGTGTCCTCACTGTGTCCCACTCTGTGTTCCGCTGTGTCCTCGCTGTGTCCCCCGCTGTGTCCCGCTGTGTCCCCCGCTGTGCCCTGCAGTGTCCCGCTCTGTCCCGCTGTGTCCTTGCTGTGTCCCGCTGTGTCCCCGCTGTGTCCCCGCTGTCTCCAGCTCTGTCCCCTGCTGTGTCTCACGCTTTGTCCCCGCTGTGTCCCACTGCGTCCCGCTGTGTCCCGCTGTGCCCCCACTGTGTCCCGTTGTGTCCACATCTTTGTACCATGCTGTGTAACGCTGTGTCTCCGCTGTATCGACGCTGTGTCCCGCTGGGTCCCACTGTGTCCTCGCTGTGTTCCCCGCTGTGTCCAGCTGTTTCCCCCACTGTGTCCCCCTCTGTTTCCTGCTGTGTCCCCCTCCGTGTCCCGCTGTGTCGCGCTGCGTCCCCGCTGTGTCCCTCTGTGTCTCGCTTTGTCCCCCACTGTGTCCCGCAGTGACCCCTCTGTGTCCCGCTGTGTCCCCGCTGTATCGACACTGTGTCCCGCTGGGTCCTGCTGTGTCCTCTCTGTGTTCCCCACAGTGTCCCGCTGTGTCCCCCGCTGTGTCCCCCGCTGTGTCCCCCGCTGTGTCCCGCTGTGTCCCGCTGTGTCCCTCGCTGTGTCCTTGCTGTGTCCCCAAGGGTCCCGCTGGGTCCCGCAGTGTCCCCCGCTGAGTCCCGCTGTGTCACCGCTGTGTCCCGCTCTGTCCCCGCTCTATCGACGCTGTGTCCCGCTCTGTCCCGCTGTGTCCCCAGCTGTGTCTCGCTTGGTCACCGCTGTGTCCTGTTGTGTCCTCGCTGTGTCCCCCGCTGTGTCTCGCTTTGTCCCTGCTGTGTACCCCGCTGTGTCCCGCTGTGTCCCCCGCTGTGTCCCGCTGTGTCCCCTGCTGTGTCCCCAGTGTGTCACGCTGTGTTTTGCTGTGTCCGGCTGTGTCCTCGGTCTGTCTCCCTCAGTGTCCACCTGTGTCACGCTCTGTCCCTTCTGTGTCCCTCTGTGTCCATGTCTGTCGCCGCTGTGTGTCCGCTGTGTCCCGCTGTGTAACCTTCTGTGTACAGCTGTGTCCTCCTCTGTGTCCCGCTGTGTCCCCTTCTCTGTCCCCCCGCTGTCCCACCGCTGTGTCCCCCGGCTGTGTCCCGCAGTGTCCCCGCTTGTGTCCCCGCTGTGTCCTACTGTGTCCCGTGGTGTCCCGCCTATATCCCTCTATGTCCCCTGCTGAATCCGTCTGTGTCCCCGGGTGTGTCCCGCCTGTGTCCTCGCTGTGTCTCCGCCTGTCTCCTTGCTATGTTCCCCCGCTGTGTCCCTACTGAGGTCCCAAATGTGTCCCCTGCAGTGTACCCCGGCTGGGTACCCGCTGTGGCACCGATGGTGACCCCCCGCTGTGTCCTGCTTGGCTCCTGG
>NW_012293516.1:0-6524 GCF_000151885.1 Dipodomys ordii | reverse complement strand
GATCTGGAGAAGAAGAAGGAGAACCAGAAGGAGAAGCAGAAGCAGAAAGAGAAGCAAAAGCAGAAGGAGAAGCAGAAGAAACAGAAGAAGCAGAAGCAGTAGCAGAAGAAGGAGAAGAGCAGAAGCAGAAGCAGAAGGAGAAGCAGAAGGAGAAGCAGAAAGAGAATCAGGAGAAGCAGAAGAAGCAGGAGAAGAAGAAGCAGAAGAAACAGGAGAAGCCGAAGAAGCAGAAGCAGAATCTGAAGCAGAAGGAGAAACAGAAGAAGCACAATCTGAAGCAGAAGAAACAGAAATAGTAGAATAAGCAGAAGCAGAAGCACCAGGAGAAGCAGAAGAAGAAGAAGGAGAAGGCGAAAGAGAAGGATTAGGAATAGGAGAAGCAAAAGGATAAGCAGAAGCAGAAAGAGACGCAGAAGGAGAAGCAGCACGAGAAGTAGGAGAAGCTGGAGAAACAGCAGCAGGAGAAGCAGAAGAAACAGAAGACACAGAAGCAGAATGAGAAGTAGAAGGAGAAATTGAAGCAGAAGCAAAAGGAGAAGCAGAAGGAAAAGGAGAAGCAGAAGAAGGAGAAGGAGAAGGAGAAACTGAAAGAGAAACAGAAAGGGAAGCAGAACGAGAAGCAGGAGAAGCAGAAGCAGAAGAAACAGAAGAAGGAGAAGAAGCAGAAGCAGAAGGAGAAGCAGAAACAGAAGGAAAAGCAGAAAGAGAAGAAGGAGCAGCACGAGAAGCAGAAGAAGCAGAAGCCGAAGAAATGAGAAGCAGAATCTGACGCAGAAGGAGAAACAGAAGAAGCACAATCTGAAGCAGAAGCAGAAGAAACAGAAATAGTAGAATAAGCAGAAGCAGAAGCACCAGGACAAGCAGAAGAACAAGAAGGAGAAGGCGAAAGAGAAGGATTAGGAGTAGGAGAAGCAAAAGGATAAGCAGCAGCAGAAAGAGACGCAGAAGGAGAAGCAGCACGAGAAGTAGGAGAAGCAGGAGAAGCAGAAGAAACAGAAGACGCAGAAGCAGAATGAGAATCAGAAGGAAAAATTGAAGCAGAAGCAGAAGGAGAAGCAGAAGCAGAAGGAGAAGCAGAAGGAGAAGGAGAAGGAGAAGCAGAAAAAGAAGCAGAACGAGAAGCAGGAGAAGCAGAAGCAGGAGATGCAGAAACAGAAAAAAACAGAAGAAGGAGAAGAAGCAGAAGCAGAAAGAGAAGCAGAAACAGAAGGAAAAGCAGAAAGAGAAGCAGGAGAAGCAGAAGAAGCAGCAGCAAGAGAAGCAGAAGCAGAAGAAGCAGAAGAAGCAGAAGCAGAACCTGAAGCAGAAGGAGAAGCAGGAGAAGCAGAACAAGCAGAATCTGGAGAAGCAGAAGGAGAAGCAGAAGCAGAAAGAGAAGCAAAAGCAGGAGAGCAGGAGTAAAAGCAGAAGAAACAGAAGAAACAGAGGCAGTAGCAGAAGAAGCAAAAGATGCAGAAGCAGGAGGAGAAGCAGAAGGAAAAGCAGAAGAACGAGAAGGAGAAGGAGAAACAGAAGGAGAAGCAGAAAGAGAAGCAGATGAAGGAGCAGGAGAAGGAAAAGCACCAGGAGAAGCAGGAGATGCAGAAACAGGAGAAGCAGAAGCAGAAGAACAGGAGAAGGACAAGAAGCAGAAGCAGAAGGAGAAGCAGAAACAGAAGGAGAAGCAAAAAGAGAAGGAGGGAAGCAGAAGAAGCAGGAGAAGCAGAAGCATAAGAATCCGAAGAAGCAGAAGCAGAACCTGAAGCAGAAGAAGAAGCAGGAGAAGCAGAAGAAGCAGAATCTGGAGGAGCAGAATGAGAAGCTGAAGGAGAAGCAGAAGCAGAATGAGAATCAAAAGCAGAAGGATTAGCAGAAGAAACAGAAGAATAGAATCAGTAGCCGTTGTAGCAGAAGCAGAAGGAGAAGCAGAAGGAAAAGCAGAAGAACAAGAAGGAGAAGGAGAAACAGAAGGAGAAGCAGAAGGAGAAGCAGAAAGAGAAGCAGGTAAAGTAGAAGAAGCAGAAGCAGAAGGAGAAGCAGAAGGAGAAGCAGAAGAAGGAGAAGGAGAAGCAGAAGCAGAAGAAGATGCAGAAGGAGAAGCAGGAGAAGCAGAAGAACCAGAAGCAGAAGGAGAAGCAGGAAAAGCAAAAGAAGCAGAGGCAAAAGTAGAAGCAAAAGAAGGAGAAGCAGAAGCAGAAGCAGAAGAAGAAGCATAAGGACAAGCACAAGCAGAAAGAAATGCAGAAGGAGAAGCAGGAGAAGCAGAAGCTGAAGGAGAAGCAGAAGTAGGAGACGGAGGATAAGCAGAAGCAGAAGGAGAAGCAGAAGAGGAATGAGAAGCAGAAAAAGAAGCAGGAGAAGCACAATAAGCAGAAGCAGGAGAAGCCGAAAGAGTAGAAGCAGAAGAAGCAGAAACAGAAGCTGAAGGAGAAGCAGAAGCAGAAGGAGAATCAGCAGAAGAAGTAGAACCAGAAATTCAGGCAGGAGAAACAGAAGAAGCAGAAGGAGAAGCAAAAAGAGAAGCAGAAGGAGAAGTAGAAAAAGCAGCAGAAGAAGCAGAAAAACAAGCAGGAGAAGCAGAAGCAGAAAGAGAAGTAGAAGCAGAAGAAGCAGAAGAAGTAGCAGTAGAAGCATAAGAAGCAGAAGCAGGAGAAGCAGAACCAGAAGAACAAGAAGAAGCATAAGAAGCAGAAGCAGAAGCAGAGGGAGAAACAACAGAAGGAGAAGGAGCAGCAGAAGGTGAAGCAGAAGGAGATGCAGAAACAGAAAGAGAAGCAGAAACAGAAGGAGAAGAAGAAGGATTAGTTGGAGAATCAGAAGAAGCAGAAGCAGAAAGAGAAGCAGTAGAAGGAGAAGGAGAAGCAGAAGAAGAGGAAAGGAAGGAGAAGCAGAAGAAGCAGAAGCGGGAGAAGCAGAAGAAGAAGAAGAAACAGAAGAAGGAGAAGGAGCAGAAGGAGAAGCAGAAGCAGAAGGAGAAGCAGAAAGAGAAGCAGAAGAAGCAGTAGCAGGAGAAGCAGAAGCAAAGAATCAGAAGAAGCCAAAGAAGCAGAAGCAGGACCTGAAGCAGAAGAAACAGAACAAGCAGAAGAAGCAGAAGCAGAAGCAGAAGAGAAGCAGAAGAAGAATAAGGAGAAGGAGAAAGAGAAGGATTAGGATTAGGAAGAGCAGAAGGAGAATCAGAAGCAGAACGAGAAGCAGAAGGAGCAGCAGAAGGAGAAGCAGAAGGAGAAACAGAAGGAGCTGCAGAAGCAGAAGAAGCAGCAGAAGGAGAAGCAGAAGCAGAATGAGATGCAGAAGGAGAAGCAGGAGAAGCAGAAGAAGCAAAAGCAGGAGAAGCAGAAGTAGGAGAATGAGAATGAGAAGGAAGGGCAGCAGAAGGAATAGGAGAAGCAGAAGGAGAAGCAGAAGCAGAATGAGAAGCAGAAAGAGAAACAGTAGAAGCAGAAGAAGCAGGAAAAGCAGAAGCAGACGATAGAGAAGAAGAAAAAGAAGAAGAAGAAGAAGAAGAAGAAGAAGAAGAAGAAGAAGAAGAAGAAGAAGAAGAAGAAGAAGAAGAAGAAGAAGAAGAAGAAGAAGGAGAAGCATAAGGAGAAGTAGTAGAAGCAGAAGAAGCAGAAACAGGAGAAGCAGAAGATAAAGAATAAGCAAATGAAGCAGAAGCAGAAGCAGTGGGAGAAGCAGAAGAAGGAGAAGGAGAAGGAGCAGCAGAAAGAGAAGCAGAAGCAGAAAGAGAAGCAGAAACAGAAGGAGAACAAGAAGGAGAAGCAGGAGAATCAGAAGAAGCAGAAGTAGAAGCAGAAAGAGAAGAAAGAGAAGCAGAAGTAGAATCAGAAGAAAGAGAAGAAGAAGAAGCAGAAGAAACAGAAGCAAAAGAAACAGAAGAAGGAGAAGAGCAGAAGCAGATGCAGAAGGAGAAGCAGAAGCAGAAGGAGAAGCAGAAAGAGAAGCAGGAGAAGCAGAAGAAGCAGGAGAAGCAGAAGCAGAAGAAACAGGAGAAGCCGAAGAAGCAGAAGCAGAATCTGAAGCAGAAGGAGAAACAGAAGAAGCACAATCTGAAGCAGAAGCAGAAGAAACAGAAATAGTAGAATAAGCAGAAGCAGAAGCAGCAGGAGAAGCAGAAGAAGAAGACGGAGAAGGCGAGAGAGAAGGATTAGGAGTAGGAGAAGCAAAAGGATAAGCAGAATCTGAAAGAGAAGCAGAAGGAGAAGCAGCACGAGAAGTAGGAGAAGCAGAAGAAGCAGAAGCAGGAGAAGCAGAAGAAACAGAAGACGCAGAAGCAGAAGGAGAAGCAGAAGGAGAAATTCAAGCAGAAGCAGAAGGAGAAGCAGAAGGAGAAGGAGAAGCAAAAGAAGGAGAAGGAGAAGCAGAAAGAGAAGCAGAACGAGAAGCATGAGAAACAGAAGCAGGAGAGGCAGAAGGAGAAGAACCAGAAGAAGGAGAAGAAGCAGAAGCAGAAGGAGAAGCAGAAACAGAAGGAAAAGCAGAAAGAGAAGCAGGAGAAGCAGAAGAAGCAGCAGCAGGAGAAGCAGAAGCAGAAGAAGCCGAAGAAGCAGAAGCAGAACCTGAAGCAGAAGGAGAAGCAGAAGAAGCAGAATCTGGAGAAGCAGAAGGAGAAGCAGAAGCAGAAAGAGAAGCAAAAGCAGAAGGAGAAGCAGAAGAAACAGAAGAAGCAGAGGCAGTAGCAGAAGAAGCAGAAGATGCAGAAGCAGAAGGAGAAGCAGAAGGAAAAGCAGAAGAACGAGAAGGAGAAGGAGAAACAGAAGAAGAAGCAGAAAGAGAAGCAGAAGAAGGAGCAGGAAAAGATAAAGCAGCAGGAGAAGCAGAAAGAGCAGCAGAAGGAGAAGCAGGAGATGCAGAAACAGGAGAAGCAGAAGCAGAAGAAACAGGAGAAGGACAAGAAGCAGAAGCAGAAGCAGAACCTGAAGCATAAGGAGAAGCATAAGGAGAAGCATAAGGGGAAGCAGTAGAAGCAGAAGAAGCAGAAGCAGGAGAAGCAGAAGCAGAAGAAAAAGAATAAGCAAAAGAAGCAGAAGCAGAAGCACTGGGAGAAGCAGAAGAAGGAGAATTAGCAGCAGAAGGAGAAGTTGAAGCAGAAAGAGAAGCAAAAACAGAAGGAGAAGAAGAACGAGAAACAGGAGAATCAGAAGAAGTAGAAGTAGAAGCAGAAAGAGGAGAAGAAGGAGAAGCAGAAGTAGAATCAGAAGAAACAGTAGAAGAAGAAGAAGAAGAAACAGTACAAAAGAAACAGAAGAAGGAGAAGAGCAGAAGAAGAAGCAAAAGTAGAAGCAGAAGGAGAAGGAGAAGCAGAAAGAGAAGCAGAAGAAACAGAAGAAGCAGAATCAGAAGAAACAGGAGAAGCCGAAGAAGCAGAAGCAGAATCTGAAGCAGGAGAAACAGAAGAAGAACAATCTGAAGCAGAAGCAGAAGAAACAGAAATAGTAGAATAAGCAGAAGCAGAAGCAGCAGGAGAAGCAGAAGAAGAAGACGGAGAAGGCGAAAGAGAAGGATTAGGAGTAGGAGAAGCAAAAGGATAAGCAGAAGCAGAAAGAGACGCAGTAGGAGAAGCAGCACGAGAAGTAGGAGAAGCAGGAGAAGCAGAAGCAGGAGAAGCAGAAGAAAAGAAGACGCAGAAGCAGAATGAGAAGCAGAAGGAGAAATTGAAGCAGAAGGAGAAGCAGAAGAAGGAGAAGGAGAAGCAGAAAGAGAAGCAGAACGAGAAGCAGGAGAAGCAGTAGCAGGAGAAGCAGAAGCAGAAGAAACAGAAGAAGGAGAAGAAGCAGAAGCAGAAGGAGAAGCAGAAACAGAAGGAAAAGCAGAAAGAGAAGCAGGAGAAGCAGAAGAAGCAGCAGCAGGAGAAGCAGAAGCAGAAGAAGCCGAAGAAGCAGAAGGAGAACCTGAAGCAGAAGGAGAAGCAGGAGAAGCAGAAGAAGCAGAATCTGGAGAAGCAGAAGGAGAAGCAGAAGCAGAAAGAGAAGCAAAAGCAGACGGAGAAACTGAAGGAGAAGCAGAAGAAACAGAAGAAGGGGAAGCAGAAGAAACAGAAGCAGGAGAAGCAGAAGCATAAGAATCTGAAGAAGCCGAAGCAGAACCTGAAGCAGAAGGAGAAGCAGGGGAAGCAGAAGAAGCAGAATATGGAGAAGCCGAATGAGAAGTTGAAGGAGAAGCAGAAGCCTAAAGAGAATCAAAAGCAGAAGGAGGAGCAGAAGAAACAGAAGAACCAGTAGCAGTTGCAGCAGAAGCAGAAGGAGAAGCAGAAGGAAAAGCAGAAGAACGAGAACAAGAAGGAGAAACAGAAGCAGAAGCAGAAGGAGAATCAGAAGGAGAAGCAGAAAAAGCAGAAGGAGAAGCAGAAACAGAAGAATAAGCATAAGGACAAGCACAAGCAGAAGGAGATGCAGAAGGAGAAGCAGGAGAAGCAGAAGAAGCTGAAGAAGAAGAAGAAGTAGAAGTAGGAGAAACAGAAGGAAGAGCAGCAGAAGCAATAGGAGAAGCAGAAGCAGAAGCAGAATGAGTAGCAGAAAGAGAAGCAGAAGCAGTGGAAGCAG
>NW_012293515.1:0-4265 GCF_000151885.1 Dipodomys ordii | reverse complement strand
ATCTCCCGCTGTGTCCCGCTGTGTTCCGTGGTGTCCCGCTTTGTCCACCGCTGTGTCCCCCGCTGAGTCCCCGCTGTGTCCTCCATGTGTACCTCGCTGTGTTCCACACTGTCCTCCACTCTGTCCCTCTGTGTCCCGCTGTGTCCCCCGCTGTATCGACGCTGTGTCCTGCTGGGTCCCGCTGGGTCCTCGCTGTGTTCCCCGCTGTGTCCCGCTGTGTCCCCCGCTGTGTGCCCCGCTGTGTCTCGAAGTGTCCCGCGCTGTGTCCTCGCTGTGTCCCCGCTGTGTCCCGCTGTGTCCCCGCTGTGTCCCGCTGTGTCCGGCTGTGTCCGCCGCTGTGTCCCTGCTGTGTCCCCGCTGTGTCCCACTGTGACCACCTTTGTTCCTCTGTGTCCCCCCCTGAGTCCCCGCTGTTTCCCCGCTGTGTCCCGCTGTGTCCCCGCTGTATCGACGCTGTGTCTTGCTGGGTTCCGCTGTCTACCCGCTGTGTCCCTGCTGTGTGCCCGCTGGGTCCTTGCTGTGTGCCCGCTGTGTCCCGCTGTGTCCCCTCTCTGTCTCCTCTGTCCCCCGCTGTGTCCCCCACTTTGTCCCGCTGTGTCTCGCTGTGTCCCCCGCTTTGTCCTGCTGTGTCCCCGCAGTGTCGCCGCTTTGTCCCGCTGTGTCACAATGTGTCCCGTGGTGTCCCGCTTTGTCCCCCGCTGTGTCCCCCGCTGAGTCACCTCTGTGTCGCCGCTAGGTCCCGCTGTGTCCTCGCTGTGTCCCCCGCTGTGTCGCCCGCTGTGTCCCGCTGTGTCCCCCGCTGTGTCTCACGCTTTGTCCCCGCTGTGTCCCCCTGTGTCCCGCTGTGTGCCGCTGTGCCCCCACTGTGTCCCGTTGTGTCCACAGCTGTGTACCACTCTGTGTAATGCTGTGTCCCCGCTGTATTGACGCTGTGTCCCGCTGTGTCCCGCTGTGTCCCCGCTGTGTCCCCCGCTGTGTCCCACTCTGTCTCCCGCTGTGTCTCACGCTTTGTCCCCGCTGTGTCCCCCTGTGTTCCGCTGTGTGCCGCTGTGCCCCCACTGTGTCCCGTTGTGTCCACAGCTGTGTACCTCGCTGTGTAACGCTGTGTCCCCGCTGTATTGACGCTGTGTCTCGCTGTGTCCCGCTGTGTTCCCGCTGTGTTCCCCGCTGTGTCCCACTGTGTCCCCCGCTGTGTCCCCCGCTGTGTCCTCGCTGAGTCCCCCGATGTGTCCTGCTGTGTCCTCGATGGGTCCCCCGCTGTGTCCCGCTGTGTAACACTCTGTGACCCGCTGTGTACTCCGCTGTGTCCCCCGCTGAGTCCCCTCTGTGTCGCCGCTAGGTCCCGCTGTGTCCTCGCTGTGTCCCTCGCTGTTTCCCGCTGTGTCCCCACTGTGTCCTGTTGTGTCCACATATGTGTACCACGCTGTGTAACGCTGTATCCCCGCTGTATCGACCCTGTGTACCGCTGGGTCCCGCTGTGTCCTCGCTGTGTACCCTGCTGTGTCACGCGCTGTCCCCCGCTGTGTCCTCGCTGTGTCCCCCGCTGTGTCCCGCTGTGTACTCGCTGTGTCCCCCGCTGTGTCCTGCTGTGTCCCCCACTGTGTCCCGCTGTGTCCCGCTGTGTCCCGCTCTGTCCCTGCTGTGTCCCGCTATGTCCAGCTGTGTGTCCGCTGTGTCCCAATATGTCCTCGCTGTGTCCCCCGCTGTGTCCCGCTGTGTTCCCCCTGTGTCCCTGCTGTGTCCCTGCTGTGCCCCGCTGTGTCCCACTGTGACCACCTTTGTTCCTCTGTGTCCCCCCCTGAGTCCCCGCTGTGTCCCCGGTGTGTCCTGCTGTGTCCCGCTGTGTACTGCTGTGTCCCCCGCTGAGTTCTGCTGTGTCCCCTCTGTGTCCCAATATGTCCTCGCTGTGTCCCGCTGTGTCCCACTCTGTCCCCGCTGTGTCCCGCTGTGTCCCGCTGTGTCCCCACTGTGTGCCCGCTGTGTCCAGCTGTGTCCCCGCTGTGTCCTGCTGTGTCCCTTCTCTGTCCCCTGCTGTCCCCCGCTGTGTCCCCCGCTTTGTCCCGCTGTGTCCCCCGCTGAGTCCCCTCTGTGTCGCCGCTAGGTCCCGCTGTGTCCTCGCTGTGTCCCTCGCTGTTTCCCGCTGTGTCCCCACTGTGTCCTTTTGTGTCCACATATGTGTACCACGCTGTGTAACTCTGTATCCCCGCTGTATCGACCCTGTGTACCGCTGGGTCCCGCTGTGTCCTCGCTGTGTTCCCTGCTGTGTCACGCTCTGTCCCCCGCTGTGTCCTCGCTGTGTCCCCCGCTGTGTCCCGCTGTGTACTCGCTGTGTCCCCCGCTGTGTCCTGCTGTGTCCCCCACTGTGTCCCGCTGTGTCCCGCTGTGTCCCGCTCTGTCCTGCTGTGTCCCGCTGTGTCCAGCTGTGTGTCCGCTGTGTGTCCGCTGTGTCTTGCTATGTACTCCATTGTGTCCAGCTGTGTCACCGCTGTGTCCAGCTGTGTCCCCTCTCGTTCTCCGCTGTCCCCCGCTGTGTCCCCCGCTGTGTCCCGCTGTGTCCCGCTGTGTCCCCCGCTTTGTCCCGCTATGTCCACGCTGTGTCCCCGCTGTGTCCACGCAGTGTCCCTGCTGTGTCCCGCTGTGTCACACAGTGTCCCATGGTGTCCCGCTTTGTCCCCCGCTGTGTCCCCCGCTGTGTCCCACTGTGTCCGGCTGTGTCTGCCGCTGTGTCCCTGCTGTGCCCCACTGTGTCCCACTGTGACCACCTTTGTTCCTCTGTGTCCCCCCCTGAGTCCCCGCTGTGTCCCCAGTGTGTCCCGCTGTGTCCCGCTGTGTACTGCTGTGTCCCCCGCTGAGTTCTGCTGTGTCCCCTCTGTGTCCCAATGTGTCCTCGCTGTGTCCCGCTCTGTCCCCGCTGTGTCCCACTGTGTCCCGCTGTGTCCCCACTGTGTGCCCGCTGTGTCCAGCTGTGTCCCCGCTGTGTCCTGCTGTGTCCCTTCTCTGTCCCCTGCTGTCCCCCGCTGTGTCCCCCGCTGTGTCACGCTGTGTCCCGCTGTGTCCCCCGCTTTGTCCTGCTGTGTCCTGCTGTGTCCTGCTGTGTCCCCGCTGTGTCCCGCTGTGAAACACTGTGTCCCGCTGTGTCCTCGCTGTGTCCCCCGCTGGGTCCGGCTGTGTTCCGCTCTATCACTGCTGTGTCCTGCTGTGTGTCCGCTGTGTACCGCTCTGTACTCCGCTGTGTCCAGCTGTGTCCCCTCCCAGTCTCCGCTGTCCCCCGCTGTGTCCCCCGCTGTGTCCCGCTGTATCCCGCTGTGTCCCGCTCTGTCCCTGCTGTGTCCTGCTGTGTCCCGCTGTGTCCTCGCTGTGTGTCCGCTGTGTCCCGCTAAGTACTCCATTGTGTCCCGCTGTGTCCCCTCTCAGTCTCCGCTGTCCCCCGCTGTGTCCCCCGCTGTGCCGCTGTGTCCCGCTGTGTCCATGCAGTGTCCCCGCTGTGTCCCGCTGTGTCACACAGTGTCCCATGGTGTCCAGCTTTGTCCCCCGCTCTGTCCTCTGCTGAGTCCCTTCTGTGTCGCCTCCGTGTCCTGCTGTGTCCCGCTGTGCCCCCACTGTGTCCCTTTGTGTCCACAGCTGTGTACCATGCTGTGTAACGCTGTGTCCCCGCTGTATCGACGCTGTGTCCCGCTGGGTCCCGCTGTGTCCTCGCTGTGTTCCCTGCTGTGTCCCGCAGTGTCCCCCGCTGTGTCCACTGCTGTGTCCTCGCTGTGTCCCCCACTGTGTCCCGCTCTGTCCTCACTGGGTCCCCCGCTGTGTCCCGCTGTGTCCCCGGTTGTGTCCCGCTGTGTCCCGCTGTGTCCCGCTCTGTCTCTGCTGTGTCCCTGTGTGTCCTGCTGTGTTCTCGCTGTGTCCCCTGCTGTCTCCCGCTCTGTCCCCCGCTGTGTCTCACAATTTGTCCTCGCTGTGTCCCACTGTGTCCCGCTGTGCCCCCACTGTGTCCCCTTCGGTCCACAGATATGTACCATGCTGTGTAACGCTGTATCCCTGCTGTATCGATGCTGTGTCCCGCTGGGTCCCGCTGTGTCCTCTCTGTGTTCCCTGCTGTGTCCAGCTGTGTCCCCCGCTGTGTCCCCACTGTGTCCCTCTGTGTCCTCCCTGTGTCTCCCGCTGTGTCCCGCTCTGTCGCCCGCTATGTCCTGCTGTGTCCCTCGCTGTGTTCCGCACTGTTCTCCGCTGTGTCCCTCTGTGTCCCGCTGTGTCCCTCACTGTATCGATGC
>NW_012293514.1:0-2260 GCF_000151885.1 Dipodomys ordii | reverse complement strand
TCATATCATCGCTGTGTCCGCTATGTCCTCGCTGTGTCCCCAGCTGTCTCCCTCTCTGTCCCCAGCTGTGTCTCACGCTTTGTCCCCGCTGTGTCCCCCTGTGTCCCAATGTGTGCTGCTGTGCCCCCACTGTGTCCCGTTGTGTCCACAGCTGTGTACCACGCTGTGTAATGCTGTGGCCCGCTGTGTCTTGCTGGGTCCTCGCTGTGTCCTGCTGTGTCCCCGCAGGGTCACCGCTGTTTCCCGCTGTGTACCGCTGTGTTCCGTGGTGTCCCGCTTTGTCCTCCGCTGTGTCCCCTGCTGAGTACCCGCTGTGTCTCCGCTGTGTCCCGCTGTGTCCTCGCTGTGTCCCCAGCTGAGTCCCGCTCTTTCCCCCACTGTGTCCTGCAGTATACTCCTCTGTGTCCCCCGCTGTGTCCCGCTGTGTTCAGCTGTGTACTGCTGTGTCCCCCGCTGAGTCCCGCTGTGTCCCCGCTGTGTCCCTATGTGTCCTCGCTGTGTCCCGCTGTGTCCTGCTGTGTCCCCCCTTTGTCCCGCGCTTTGTCCCGCTGTTTCCCCCGCTCTGTCACCACTGTGTCCCGCTGTGTCCTCACTATGTCCCACGCTGTCTTCCGCTCTGTCCCCCGCTGTGACTCACGCTTTGTCCCAGCTGTGTGCACTGTGTCCCGCTGTGTCCCGCTGTGCCCCCACTGTGTCCCATTGTGTCCACTGCTGTGTACCACGCTGTGTAACGCTGTGTCCCCGCTGTATCGACAATGTGTCCCGCTGGGTCCCGTTGGGTCCTCGCTGTGTTCCCCGATGTGTCCCGCTGTGTCCCCCGCTGTGTCCCCTGCTGTGTCCTCGCTGTGTCCCCCGCTGTGTCCCGCTGTGTCCTCGCTGGGTCCCCCACTGTGTCCCGCTGTGTCCCCCGCTATGTCCCGCTGTGTCCCGCTGTGTCCTGCTCGGTCCCTGCTGTGTCCCGCTGTGTCCCGCTGTGTCACCACTGTGTGCCCACTGTGTCCCGCTGTGTACTCCGTTGTGTCCAGCTGTGTCACCACTGTGTCCAGCTGTGTACTCTCTCGGTCTCCGCTCTCCCCCGGTGTGTCCCCCGCTGAGTCCCGCTGTGTCCCGCTGTGTCCCGCTGTGTCCCCCACTTTGTCCCGCTATGTCCACGCTGTGTCCCCGCTGTGTCCCCCACTGTGTCCTGCTGTGTCCCTGCTGTGTCCCGCTGTGAAACACTGTGTCCCGCTGTGTCCTCGCTGTGTCCCCCGCTGGGTCCGGCTGTGTTCCGCTCTATCACTGCTGTGTCCTGCTGTGTGTCCGCTGTGTACCGCTCTGTACTCCGCTGTGTCCAGCTGTGTCCCCTCCCAGTCTCCGCTGTCCCCCGCTGTGTCCCCCGCTGTGTCCCGCTGTATCCCGCTGTGTCCCGCTCTGTCCCTGCTGTGTCCTGCTGTGTCCCCGCTGTGTGTCCGCTATGTGTCCGCTGTGTCCCGCTAAGTACTCCGTTGTGTCCCGCTGTGTCCCCTCTAAGTCTCTGCTGTCCCCTGCTGTGTCCCCCGCTGTGTCCCGCTGTGTCCCGCTGGGTCCCCCGCTGTGTCCCTCTATGTTCCCGGCTGTGTCCCGCTGTGTCCCTCTGTGTCCCGCTCTGTCCCTACTGTGTCCCGCTGTGTCCTCGCTGTGTCCCCCGCTGTCTCCAGCTCTGTCCCCCGCTGTGTCTCACGATTTGTCCTCGCTATGTCCCACTGTGTCCCGCTGTGCCCCCACTGTGTCCCGTTGGGTCCACAGATGTGTACCACGCTGTGTAATGCTGTATCCCTGCTGTATCGACGCTGTGTCCCGCTTGGTCCCGCTGTGTCCTCGCTGTGTTCCCTGCTGTGTCCCGCTCTGTCCCCCGCTATGTCCCGCTCTGGCCCCGCTGTGGGTCCGCTGTGTCCCGCTATGTACTCCGCTGTGTCCAGCTGTGTCACCGCTGTGTCCCGCTGTGTCCCCTCTCGGTGTCCGCTGTCCCCCGCTGTGTCCCCCGCTGTGTCCCGCTGTGTCCCGCTGTGTCCTCTGCTTTGTCCCACTCTGTCCACGCAGTGTCCCCGCTGTGTCCCGCTGTGTCACACCGTGTCCCGCTATGTTCCAGGCTGTGTCCCGCTGTGTCCCTCTGTGTACCGCTCTGTCCCTACTGTGTCCCGCTGTGTCTTCGCTGTGTCCCCCGCTGTCTCCAGCTCTGTCCCCCGCTGTGTCAAAACGATTTGTCCTCGCTATGTCCCACTGTGTCCCGCTGTGCCCCCAC
>NW_012293513.1:0-935 GCF_000151885.1 Dipodomys ordii | reverse complement strand
CACGACTGGACCCCCCCCAAAAAAAATCTGAATTTGTGTTGATAATTATATCACCAGCCAGACCCACAGGGCTCATTCTAGCCTTCTTTCTATTTACAGGTGCACATTGTGGCTCTCATTAGCTACAGTGTGTTTATTTACTCTTTCAACCAAAATACACAAATCAAGAAGCTTCAGAACCCTCACTGTGCCTCCCCCACCCCCCAAAAAAAGTTTATTATTTATAATATACTGCTTTTGCCTTTTTTTTTCTTGCTAGTCCTGAGGCTTGAACTCAGGGCCTAGGCACAGTCGCTAAGCTTCTTTTGCTCAAGGCTAGTACCACTTGAGCCACAGTGCCACTTCCAGCTTTTTATGTTTATGTGGTACTGATGAATTGAGCCCCAACTTTATGCAAGCACTCTACCACTAAGCTACATTCTCAACCCTACCTCCTTCCTTCCTTCCTTCCTTCCTTCCTTCCTTCCTTCCTTCCTTCCTTCCTTCTCTTTCTTTTTCTTTCTTTCCTCTTTCTTTCTTTCTTTCTTTCTTTCTTTCTTTCTTTCTTTCTTTCTTTCTTTCTTTCTTTCTTTCTTTCTTTCTTTCTTTCTTTCTTTCTTTCTTTCTTTCTCGAGGTTTCCATATATTTCCCAGAATGGAGATACCTCAAAGTACCTGGTATCAAGCAATTCTGCCTGGGCCTTCCAGACAGCTCATACTACAGGTGCTTACCACTGTGACCAGCACAGGTATTTCTTTGAAGGGGGAGCTTGTTTCTTGGGGGAAGGTAGTACTAAGATTTGGCCTCAGGGTCACATGCTTATCAATGACTTATTGATCCATACCTCCAACCCAGCTCTTTGCCCATTATTTTTGGAGATGGAGTCTCACAGCCTTTCAGGAGGTTAGTGTCAAACAGCAGTCCTCTAAATCTTAGCCTCCTGAATAGCTACAAT
>NW_012293512.1:0-6531 GCF_000151885.1 Dipodomys ordii | reverse complement strand
GAAGCAGAAGCAGAAGAAGATGCAGAAGGAGAAGCAGGAGAAGCAGAAGAAGCAGAAGCAGAAGGAGAAACAGAAGTAGGAGAAGGAGAAGGAGAAGGAAGGGCAGCAGAAGCAATAGGAGAAGCAGAAGGAGAAGCAGAAGCAGAATGAGAAGCAAAAAGAGAAGCAGTAGAAGCAGAAAAACCAGGAGAAGCAAAAGAAAGAGAAGAAGAACAAGAAGAAGAAGAAGAAGAAGAAGAAGAAGAAGAAGAAGAAGAAGAAGAAGAAGAAGAAGAAGAAGAAGAAGGAGAAGAAGGAGAATCATAAGGAGAAGCATAAGGAAAAGCATAAGGAGAAGCAGTAGATGCAGTAGAAGCAGAAGAAATATAATAAGCAAAAGAAGCAGCAGCAGTGGGAGAAGCAGAAGAAGGAGAAGGAGAAGGAGCAGCAGAAGGAGAAGCAGAAGCAGAAAGAGAAGCAGAAACAGAAGGAGAACAAAAGGAGAAGCAGGAGAAGCAGAAGAAGCAGAAGTAGAAACAGAAAGAGAAGTAGAAGAAGGAGAAGCAGAAGTAGAATCAGAAGAAACAGAAGAAGAAGAAGAAGAAACAGAAGCAAAAGAAACAGAAGAAGGAGAAGAGCAGAAGCAGAAGCGGAAGGAAAAGCAGAAGCAGAAGGAGAAGCAGAAAGAGAAGCAGGAGAAGCTGAAGAAGCAGGAGAAGAAGAAGCAGAAGAAACAGGAGAAGCCGAAGAAGCAGAAGCAGAATCTGAAGCAGAAGGAGAAACAGAAGAAGCACAATCTGAAGCAGAAGCAGAAGAAACAGAAATAGTTGAATAAGCAGAAGCAGAAGCACCAGGAGAAGCAGAAGAAGAAGAAGGAGAAGGCGAAAGAGAAGGATTAGGAGTAGGAGAAGCAAAAGGATAAGCAGAACCAGAAAGAGATGCAGAAGGAGAAGCAGCACGAGAAGTAGGAGTAGCAGGAGAAGAAGAAGCAGGAGAAGCAGAAGAAACAGAAGGCACAGAGGCAGAATGAGAAGCAGAAGGAGAAATTGAAGCAGAAGCAGAAGCAGAAGGAGAAGCAGAAGCAGAAGAAGAAGCAGAAGAAGGAGAAGGACAAGGAGAAGGAGAAAGAGAAGCAGAAAGAGAAGCAGAACGAGAAGCAGGAGAAGCAGAAGCCGGAGAAGCCGAAGCAGAAGAAACAGAAGAAGGGGAAGAAGCAGAAGCAAAAGGAGAAGCAGAAACAGAAGGAAAAGCAGAAAGAGAAGCAGGAGAAGCAGAAGAAGCAGCAGCAGGAGAAGCAGAAGCAGAAGAAGCCGAAAAAGCAAAAGCAGAACCTGAAGCAGAAGGAGAAGCAGGAGAAGCAGAAGAAGCAGAATCTGGAGAAGCAGAAGGAGAAGCAGAAGCAGAAAGAGAAGCAAAAGCAGAAGGAGAAGCAGAAGAAACAGAAGAAGCAGAGGCAGTAGTAGAAGAAGCAGAAGATTCAGAAGCAGAAGGAGAAGCAGAAGGAAAAGCAGAAGAACTAGAAGGAGAAGGAGAAGGAGAAACAGGAGTAGAAGCAGAAAGAGAAGCAGAAGAAGGAGCAGTAGAAGGAAAAGCGGCAGGAGAAACAGAAAGAGCAGCAGAAGGAGAAGCAGGAAATGCAGAAACAGGAGAAGAACAAGCAGAAGAAACAGGAGAAGGACAAGAAGCAGAAGCAGAAGTAGAAGCAGAAAGAGAAGGAGGGGAAGCAGAAGAAGCAGAAGCAGGAGAAGCAGAAGCATAAGAATCCGAAGAAGCAGAAGCAGAACCTGAAGCAGAAGGAGAATCAGGAGAAGCAGAAGAATAAGAATCTGGAGAAGCAGAATGAGAAGCAGAAGGAGAAGCAGAAGCAGAAAGAGAATCAAAAGCAGAAGGAGAAGCAGAAGAAACAGAAGAAGTAGAAGCAGTAGCAGTTGTAGCAGAAGCAGTAGGAAAAGCAGAAGAACAAGAAGGAGAAGGAGAAACAGGAGAAGCAGAAGGAGAAGCAGAAAGAGAAGCAGGTAAAGCAGAAGAAGAAGAAGCAGAAGGAGAATCAGAAGGAGAAGCAGAAGAAGGAGAAGGAGAAGCAGAAGCAGAAGAAGATGCAGAAGGAGAAGCAGAAGAAGCAGAAGCAGAAAGAAAGCAGGAAAAGCAGAAGAAGCAGAAGCAAAAGGTGAAGCAAAAGACGTAGAAGGAGAAGCAGAGGCAGAAGAAGAAGCATAAGGACAAGCACAAGCAGAAGGAGATGCAGAAGGAGAAGCAGAAGAAGCAGAAGATGAAGGAGAAGCAGAAGTAGGAGAAGGAGAAGGAGGAGAAGCAGATTGAGAAGCAGAAGCAGAATGAGAAGCAGAAAGAGAAGCAGGAGGAGGACAAGAAGCAGAAGCAGGAGAAGCCGAAAGAGAAGAAGCAGAAAAAGAAGCAGAAGGAGAAGCAGAAGCTGAAGGAGAAGCAGCAGAAGAAGTAGAACCAGAAATTCAGGCAGCAGAAAAAGAAGAAGCAGAAGGAGAAGCCAAAAGAGAAGCAGAAGGGGAAGTAGAAAAAACAGCAGAAGAAGCAGAAAAACAAGCAGGAGAAGCAGAAGCAGGAAGAGAAGTAGAAGCAGAAGAAGCATAAGAAGAAGAAGAAGCAGTAGAAGCATAAGAAGCAGAAGCAGGAGAAGCAGAACCAGAAGAAAAAGAAGAAGCATAAGAAGCAGAAGCAGAGGGAGAAACAGAAGAAGGAGAAGGAGCAGCAGAAGGTGAAGCAGAAGGAGATGCAGAAGGAGAAAGAGAAGCAGAAACAGAAGGAGAAGAAGAAGGAGAAGTTGGAGAATCAGAAGAAGCAGAAGCAGAAAGAGAAGCAGAAGTAGGAGAAGGAGAAGCAGAAGGAGAAGGACAAGTAGAAGAAGCAGAAGAAGCAGAAGTGGGAGAAGCAGAAGAAGAAGATGAAACAGAAGAAGGAGAAGGAGCAGAAGGAGAAGCAGAAGCAGAAGGAGAAGCAGAAATAGAAGCAGAAGAAACAGTAGCAGGAGAAGCAGAAGCAGAAGAAACAGAAGAAGCCGAAGAATCAGAAGGAGAACCTGAAGCAGAAGGAGAAGCAGAAGCAGCAGAAGCTGGAAAAGCAGAAGCAGAAGAAACCGAACAAGCAGAAGAAGCAGAAGCAGAACGAGAAGCAGAAGAAGAAGGAGAAAGAGAAGGATTAGGAGTAGGAGGAGCAGAAGCAGAATAAGAAGTAGAAAGAGAAGCAGAAGGAGAAGCAGAAGGCGAAACAGAAGAAGCAGAAGCAGGAGAAGCAGAAGCAGAAGCAGAATGAGAAGCACAAGAAGGAGAAATTGAAGGAGAAGGAGAAGGAGACGGAGAAGCAGAAGGAGAAGTAGGAGAAGCAGAAGAAGAAGAAGGAGGAGAAGCAGAAACAGAAGAAACAGAAGGAGAAGAGCCAAGCAGAAGGAGAAGCAGAAGGAGAAGCAGAAGAAGCAGAAGCTGAGGCAGAAGAAGAAGAAACAGAAAAAGCAGAAGAAGCAGAAGAAGAAGCAGCAGGAGAAGCAGAAGAAGAAGAAGGAGAAGGAGAAAGAGAAGGATTAGGAGTAGGAGAAACAGAAGGATAAGCAGAAGCAGAAAGAGAAAGAGAATGAGAAGGAGAAGCAGGAGAAGCAGAAGAAGCAGAAGCAGAAGCAGAATGAAAAGCAGAAGAAGGAGAAATTGAAACAGAAGAAGATGCAGAAGGAGAAGCAGAAGCAGAAGAAACAGAAGAAGGAGAAGAAACAAAAGGAGAAGCAGAAACAGAAGGAAAAGCAGAAAGAGAAGCAGGAGAAACAGAAGAAGCAGCAGCAGGAGAAGCAGAAGGAGAAGCAGAAGCAGAAAGAGAAGCAAAAGCAGAAGGAGAAGCAGAAGAAACAGAAGAAGCAGAGGCAGTATCAGAAGAAGCAGAAGATTCAGAAGCAGAAGGAGAAGCAGAAGGAAAAGCAGAAGAACTAGAAGGAGAAGGAGAAGGAGAAACAGGAGTAGAAGCAGAAAGAGAAGCAGAAGAAGGAGCAGTAGAAGAAAAGCGGCAGGAGAAAGAGAAAGAGCAGCAGAAGGAGAAGCAGGAAATGCAGAAACAGGAGAAGAACAAGCAGAAGAAACAGGAGAAGGTCAAGAAGCAGAAGCAGAAGGAGAAGCAGAAAGAGAAGGAGGGGAAGTAGAAGAAGCAGAAGCAGGAGAAGTAGAAGCATAAGAATCCTAAGAAGCAGAAGGAGAACCTGAAGCAGAAGGAGAAGCAGGAGAAGCAGAAGAAGCAGAATCTTAAAAGCAGAATGAGAAGCAGAAGGAGAAGGAGAAGCAGAAAGAGAATCAAAAGCAGAAGGAGAAGCAGAAGAAACAGAAAAAGTAGAAGCAGTAGCAGTTGTAGAAGAAGCAATAGGAAAAGCAGAAGGAAAAGCAGAAGAACAAGAAGGAGAAGGAGAAACAGAAGGAGAAGCAGAAGGAGAAGCAGAAAGAGAAGCAGGTAAAGCAGAAGAAGAAGAAGAAGAAGGAGAATCAGAAGGAGAAGCAGAAGAAGGAGAAAAGAGAAGCAGAAGCAGAAGAAGATGCAGAAGGAGAAGCAGAAGAAGGAGAAGCAGAAGGAGAAGCAGGAAAAGCAGAAGAAGCAGAAGCAAAAGGTGAAGCAAAAGAAGGAGAAGGAGAAGCAGAGGCAGAAGAAGAAGCATAAGGACAAGCACAAGCAGAAGGAGATGCAGAAGGAGAAGCAGGAGAAGCAGAAGAAGCAGAAGCTGAAGGAGAAACAGAAGTAGGAGAAGGAGAAGGAGGAGAAGCAGAAGCAGAAGGAGAAGCAGAATGAGAATCAGAAAGAGAAGCAGGAGGAGGACAAGAAGCAGAAGCAGGAGAAGCCGAAAGAGAAGAAGCAGAAACATTAGCAGAAGGAGAGGCAGAAGCAGAAGGAGAAGCAGCAGAAGAAGTAGAACCAGAAATTCAGGCAGCAGAAACAGAAGAAGCAGAAGCAGAAGGAGAAGCCAAAAGAGAAGCAGAAGGGGAAGTAGAAATAACAGCAGAAGAAGCAGAAAAACAAGCAGGAGAAGCAGAAGCAGGACGTGAAGTAGAAGCAGAAGAAGCAGAAGAAGAAGAAGAAGAAGCAATAGAAGCATAAGAAGCAGAAGCAGGAGAAGCAGAACCAGAAGAAAAAGAAGAAGAATAAGAAGCAGAAGCAGAGGGAGAAACAGAAGAAGGAGAAGGAGCAGCAGAAGGTGAAGCAGAAGGAGATGCAGAAGGAGAAAGAGAAGCAGAAACAGAAGGAGAAGGAGAAGGAGAAGTTGGAGAATCAGAAGAAGCAGAAGCAGAAAGAGAAGCAGAAGAGGGAGAAGGAGAAGCAGAAGGAGAAGGACAAGCAGGAGAAGCAGAAGAAGCAGAAGCGGGAGAAGCAGAAGAAGAAGAAGAAACAGAAGAAGGAGAAGGAGCAGAAGGAGAAGCGGAAGCAGAAGGAGAAGCAGAAAGAGAAGCAGAAGAAGCAGAAGAAGCAGTAGCAGGAGAAGCAAAAGCAGAAGAAACAGAAGAAGCCGAAGAAGCCAAGAAGCAGAAGGAGAACTGAAGCAGAAGGAGAATCAGAAGCAGCAGAAGCTGGAAAAGTAGAAGCAGAAGAAACAGAACAAGCAGAAGAAGCAGAAGAAGAACGAGAAGCAGAAGAAGAACAAGGAGAAAGAGAAGGATTAGGAGTAGGAGAAACAGAAGGATAAGCAGAAGCAGAAAGAGAAGGCGAAGGAGAAGGAGAAGCAGAAGAAGCAGAAGCAGGAGCAGAATGAAAAGCAGAAGAAGGAGAAATTGAAACAGAAAAAGATGCAGAAGGAGAAGCAGAAGCAGAAGTCGAAGCAGAAGAAGGAGAAGCAGAAGGAGAAGCATAAAGAGAAACAGAAGGAGAAGCAGAAGAAGCAGAAGCAGGAGAAGCAGAATCAAAAGAAATAGAAGAAGGATAAAAAGCAGAAGCAGAAAGAGAAGCAGAAACAGAAGGAGAAGCAGAAATAGAAGCTGAAGAAGCAGAAGCAGAACCTGAAGCAGAAGGAGAAGCAGGAGAAGCAGAAGAAGCAGAATCTGGAGAAGAAGGAGAACCAGAAGGAGAAGCAGAAGCAGAAAGAGAAGCAAAAGCAGAAGGAGAAGCAGAAAGAGAAGCAGAAGAAACAGAAGAAGCAGAAACAGAAGCAGTAACAGAAGAAGCTAAGATGCAGAAGCAGATAGAGAAGCAACAGGAATAGCAGAATAACGAGAAGGAGAAACAGAAGGAGAAGAAGAATGATAAGCAGAAGGAGAAGCAGGAAAAACAGAAGAAGCAGAAACAGACGGAGAAGCAGAATAAGGAGAAGCAGAAGCAGAAGAAGAAGCAGAAGAAAAAGCACAAGCAGAAGGAGATGCAGAAGGAGTAGCAGGAGAAGCAGAAGAAGCAGAAGGAGAAGAAGAAGAAGAAGAAGCATAATCAGAAGAAGCAGAAGGAGAAGTAGAAAGAGAAGCCGACGAAGAGAAGCAGAACGAGAAGCAGGAGAAGCAGAAGAAGCAGAGCGTGAGAAGCAGAAGCAAAAGAAACAGAAGAAATAGAAGGAGCAGAAGCAGAAGGAGAAGC
>NW_012293511.1:0-6532 GCF_000151885.1 Dipodomys ordii | reverse complement strand
AGCAGAAGAAGCAGAAGCAAAAGGAGAAGCAAAAGAAGGAGAAGGAGAAGCAGATTGCAGAAGAAGAAGCATAAGGACCAGCACAAGCAGAAGGAGATGCAGAAGGAGAAGCAGGAGAAGCAGAAGAAGCAGAAGCTGAAGGAGAAGGAGAAGTAGGAGAAGGAGAAGGAGGAGAAGCAGAAGCAGAAGGAGAAGCAGAAAGAGAAGCAGGAGGAGGACAAGAAGCAGAAGCAGGAGAAGCCGAAAGAGAAGAAGCAGAAACAGGAGCAGAAGGAGAAGCAGAAGCAGAACGAGAAGCAGCAGAAGAAGTAGAACCAGAAATTCAGGAAGCAGAAACAGAAGAAGCAGAAGCAGAAGGAGAAGCAAAAAGAGAAGCAGAAGGAGAAGTAGAAAAAGCAGCAGAAGAAGCAGAAAAACAAGCAGGAGAAGCAGAAGCAGAAAGAGAAGTAGAAGCAGAAGAAGCAGAAGAAGCAGAAGAAGAAGCAGTAGAAGCATAAGAAGCAGAAGCAGGAGAAGCAGAACCAGAAGAAAAAGAAGAAGCATAAGAAGCAGAAGCAGAGGGAGAAACAGAAGAAAGAGAAGGAGTAGCAGAAGGTGAAGCAGAAGGAGATGCAGAAGCAGAAAGAGAAGCAGAAATAGAAGGAGAAGAAGAAGGAGAAGTTGGAGAATCAGAAGAAGCAGAAGCAGAAGAAGTAGAAGGAGAAGCAGAAGGAGAAGGACAAGCAGGAGAAGCAGAAGAAGCAGAAGCGGGAGAAGCAGAAGAAGAAGAAGAAGAAACAGAAGAAGGAGAAGGAACAGAAGGAGAAGCAGAAGCAGAAGGAGAAGCAGAAAGAGAAGCAGAAGAAGCAGTAGCAGGAGAAGCAGAAGCAAAAGAAACAGAATAAGCCGAAGAATCAGAAGGAGAACCTGAAGCAGAAGGAGAAGCAGAAGAAGCAGAAGCTGGAAAAGCAGAAGCAGAAGAAACCGAACAAGCAGAAGAAGCAGAAGCAGAACGAGAAGCAGAAGAAGAGGGAGAAAGAGAAGGATTAGGAGTAGGAGGAGCAGAAGCAGAATAAGAAGCAGAAAGAAGCAGAAGGAGAAACAGAAGCAGAAGCAGGAGAAGCAGAAGCAGAAGCAGAAACAGAAGGACAAGAAGGAGGAATTGAAGGAGAATTGAAGGAGAAGGAGAATGAGATGGAGAAGCAGAAGGAGAAGCAGGAGAAGCAGAAGAAGGAGAAGGAGAAGGCGAAAGAGAAGGATTAGGAGTAGGAGAAGCAAAAGGATAAGCAGAAGCAGAAAGAGACGCAGAAGGAGAAGCAGCACGAGAAGTAGGAGAAGCAGGAGAAGCAGAAGCAGGAGAAGCAGAAGAAACAGAAGACGCAGAAGCAGAATGAGAAGCAGAAGGAGAAATTGAAGCAGAAGCAGAAGCAGAAGGAGAAGCAGAAGCAGAAGGAGAAGCAGAAGAAGGAGAAGTAGAAGCAGAAAGAGAAGCACAACGAGAAGCAGGAGAAGGAGAAGCAGGAGAAGCAGAAGCAGAAGAAACATAGGAAGGAGAAGAAGCAGAAGGAGAAGGAGAAGCAGAAACAGAAGGAAAAGCAAAAAGAGAAGCAGGAGAAGCAGAAGAAGCAGCAGCAGGAGAAGCAGAAGCAGAAGAAGCCGAAGAAGCAGAAGCAGAACCTGAAGCAGAAGGAGAAGCAGGAGAAGCAGAAGAAGCAGAATCTGGAGAAGCAGAAGGAGAAGCAGAAGCAGAAAGAGAAGCAAAAGCAGAAGGAGAAGCAGAAACGGCAGCAGAAGAAACAGAAGAAGCAGAGGCAGTAGCAGAAGAAGCAGAAGATGCAGAAGCAGAAGGAGAAGCAGAAGGAAAAGCAGAAGAACGAGAAGGAGAAGGAGTAGGAGAAACAGAAGGAGAAGCAGAAAGAGAAGCAGAAGAAGGAGCAGGAGAAGGAAAAGCAGCAGGAGAAGCAGAAAGAGCAGCAGAAGGAGAAGCAGGAGATGCAGAAACTTGAGAAGCAGAAGCAGAAGAAACACAAGAAGGACAAGAAGCAGAAGCAGAAGGAGAAGCAGAAACAGAAGGAGAAGCAGGAAGAGAAGGGGGGAAAGCAGAAGAAGCAGAAGCAGGAGAAGCAGAAGCATAAGAATGTGAAGAAGCAGAAGGAGAACCTGAAGCAGAAGGAGAAGCTGGAGAAGCAGAAGAAGCAGAATCTGAAGAAGCAGAATAAGAAGCAGAACGAGAAGCAGAAGCAAAAAGAGAATCAAAAGCAGAAGGAGAAGCAGAAGAAACAGAAGAAGTAGAAGCAGAAGCAGTTGTAGCAGAAGCAGAAGGAAAAGCAGAAGAACAAGAAGGAGAAGGAGAAACAGAAGGAGAAACAGAAGGAGAAGCAGAAAGAGACGCAGGTAAATCAGACGAAGAAGAAGCAAAAGGAGAATCAGAAGGAGAAGCAGAAGAAGGAGAAGGAGAAGCAGAAGAAATGCAGAAGGAGAAGCAGGAGAAGCAGAAGAAACAGAAGCAGGAGGAGAAGCAGGAAAAGCAGAAGAAGCAGAAGCAAAAAGAGAAGCAAAAGAAGGAGAAGCAGAAGCAGAAGCATAAGGAAAAGCACAAGCAGAAGGAGATGCAGAAGGAGAAGCAGGAGAAGCAGAAGAAGCAGAAGCTGAAGGAGAAGCAGAAGTAGGAGAAGGTGAAGGAGGAGAAGCAGAAGGAGAAGCAGAAGCAGAATGAGAAGCAGAAGGAGAAGCAGGAGAAGGACAAGAAGCAGCAGCAGGAGAAGCCGAAAGAGAAGAAGCAGAAGAAGCAGAAACATTAGCAGAACGAGAAGCAGAAGCAGAAGGAGAAGCAGCAGAAGAAGTAGAACCAGACATTCAGGCAGGAGAAACAGAAGAAGCAGAAGCAGAAGGAGAAGCAAAAAGAGAAACACAAGGAGTAGTAAAAGAAGCAGCAGAAGGAGAAGCAGCAGAAGAAGCAGAAAAACAAGCAGGAGAAGCAGAAGCAGAAAGAGAAGTAGAAGCAGAAGAAGCAGAAGCACAAGAAGAAGCAGTAGAAGCATAAGAAACAGAAGCAGGAGAAGCAGAAGAAAAAGAAGAAGCATAAGAAGCAGAAATAGAAGCAGAGGGAGAAACAGAAGAAGGAGAAGGAGCAGCAGAAGGTGAAGCAGAAGGAGATGCATAAGCAGAAAGAGAAGCAAAATCAGAAGGAGAAGTTGGAGAATCAGAAGAAGCAGAAGCAGAAAGAGAAGCAGAAGAGGGAGAAGGAGAAGCAGAAGCAGAATGACAATCAGGAGAAGCAGAAGAAGCAGAAGAAGAAGAAGAAACAGAAGAAGGAGAAGGAGCAGAAGGAGAAGCAGAAGAAGAAGGAGAAGCAGAAATAGAAACAGAAGCAGAAGAAGCAGTTGCAGGAGAAGCAGAAGCAGAAGAAACAGAAGAAGCTGAAGAAGCAGAAGGAGAACCTGAAGCAGAAGAAGAAGCAGAAGCATCAGAAGCTGGAAAAGCAGAAGCAGAAGAAAGAGAAGAAGAAGAAGACGAAGAAGAAGAAGAAGAAGAAGCAGCATAAGGAGAAGCATAAGGAGAAGCATAAGGAGAAGTATAAGGAGAAGCAGTAGAAGCAGAAGAAGCAGAAGCAGGAGAAGCTGAAGCAGAAGAAAAAGAATAAGCAAAAGAAGCAGAAGCAGAAGCAGTGAGAGAAGCAGAAGAAGGAGAAGGAGAAGGAGCAGCAGAAGGAGAAGCAGAAGCAGAAAGAGAAGCAGAAACAGAAGGAGAACAAGAAGGAGAAGCAGGAGAATCAGAAGAAGCAGAAAGAGAAGGAGAAGAAGGAGAAGCAGAAGTAGAATCAGAAGAAACAGAAGAAGAAGAAGCAGACGAAACAGAAGCAAAAGAAACAGAAGAAGAAGAGCAGAAGCAGAAGCAGAAGGAGAAGCAGAAGCAGAAGGAGAAGCAGAAAGAGAAGCAGGAGAAGCAGAAGAAGCAGGAGAAGCAGAAGCAGAAGAAACAGGAGAAGCCGAAGAAGCAGAAGCAGAATCTGAAGCAGAAGGAGAAACAGAAGAAGCACAATCTGAAGCAGAAGCAGAAGAAACAGAAATAGTAGAATAAGCAGTAGCAGAAGCACCAGGACAAGCAGAAGAACAAGAAGGAGAAGGCGAAAGAGAAGGATTACGAGTAGCAGAAGCAAAAGGATAAGCAGAAGCAGAAAGAGACGCAGAAGGAGAAGCAGCACGAGAAGTAGGAGAAGCAGGAGAAGCAGAAGCAAGAGAAGCAGAAGAAACAGAAGACGCAGAAGCAGAATGAGAAGCAGAAGGAGAAATTGAAGCAGAAGGAGAAAGAGAAGCAGAAGGAGAAGAGAAGAAGGAGAAGGAGAAGCAGAAAGAGAAGCAGAAAGAGAAGCACAACGAGAAGCAGGAGAAGCAGAAGCAGGAGAAGCAGAAGCAGAAGAAACATAAGAAGGAGAAGAAGCAGAAGGAGAAGCAGAAACAGAAGGAAAAGCAGAAATAGAAGCAGGAGCAGCAGAAGAAGCAGCAGCAGGAGAAGAAGAAGCAGAAGAAGCTGAAGAAGCAGAAGCAGAACCTGAAGCATAAGGAGATACAGGAGAAGCAGAAGAAGCAGAATCTGGAGAAGCAGAAGGAGAAGCAGAAGCAGAAAGAGAAGCAAAAGCAGAATGAGAAGCATAAGGAGAAGCAGAAGAAACAGAAGAAGCAGAGGCAGTAGCAGAAGATGTAGAAGCAGAAGGAGAAGCAGAAGGAAAAGCAGAAGAACGAGAAGGAGAAGGAGAAGGAGAACCAGAAGGAGAAACAGAAAGAGAAGCAGAAGAAGAAGCAGGAGAAGGAAAAGCAGCAGGAGAAGCAGAAAGAGAAGCAGAAGGAGAAGCAGGAGATGCAGAAACAGGAGAAGCAGAAGCAGAAGAAACAGGAGAAGGACAAGAAGCAGAAGCAGAAGGAGAAGCAGAAACAGAAGGAGAAGCAGAAAGAGAAGGAGGGAAAGCAGAAGAAGCAGAAGCAAGAGAAGCAGAAGCATAAGAATGCAAAGACGCAGAAGCAGAACCTGAAACAGAAGGAGAAGCAGGAGAAGCAGAAGAAGCAGAATCTGGAGAAGCAGAATGAGAAGCAGAAGGAGAAGCAGAAGCAGAAAGAGAATCAAAAGCAGAAGGAGAAGCATAAGAAACAGAAGAAGTAGAAGCAGTAGCAGGTGTAGCAGAAGCAGAAGGAAAAGCAGAAAAACAGGAAGGAGAAGGAGAAACATAAGGAGAAGTAGAAGGAGAAGCAGAAAGAGAAGCAAGTAAAGCAGAAGAAGAAGAAACAGAAGGAGAATCAGAAGGAGAAGCAGAAGAAGGAGAAGAAGAAACAGAAGCAGAAGAAGATACAGAAGGAGAAGCAGGAGAAGCAGAAGAAGCAGAAGCAGAAGGAGAAGCAGGAAAAGCAGAAGAAGCAGAATCTGGAGAAGCAGAAGGAGAAGCAGAAGCAGAAAGAGCAGCAAAAGCAGAAGGAGTAGCAGAAGAAACAGAAGAAGCAGAGGCAGTATCAGAAGAAGCAGAAGATTCAGAAGCAGAAGGAGAAGCAGAAGGAAAAGCAGAAGAACTAGAAGGAGAAGGAGAAGGAGAAACAGGAGTAGAAGCAGAAAGAGAAGCAGAAGAAGGAGCAGAAGAAGGAAAAGCAGCAGGAGAAACAGAAAGAGGAGCAGAAGGAGAAGCAGGAAATGCAGAAACAGGAGAAGAACAAGCAGAAGAAACAGGAGAAGGACAAGAAGCAGAAGCAGAAGGAGAAGCAGAAACAGAAGGAGGGGAAGCAGAAGAAGCAGAAGCAGGAGAAGCAGAAGCATAAGAATCCGAAGAAGCAGAAGCAGAACATGAAGCAGAAGGAGAAGCAGGAGAAGCAGAAGAATCAGAATCTGGAGAAGCAGAATGAGAAGCAGAAGTAGAAGTAGAAGCAGAAAGAGAATCAAAAGCAGAAGGAGAAGCAGAAGAAACAGAAGAAGTAGAAGCAGTAGCAGTTGTAGCAGAAGCAGAAGGAAAAGCAGTAGGAAAAGCAGAAGAACAAGAAGGAGAAGGAGAAACAGAAGGAGAAGCAGAAGGAGAAGCAGAAAGAGAAGCAGGTAAAGCAAAAGAAGAAGAAGCAGAAGGAGAATCAGAAGGAGAAGCAGAAGAAGGAGAAGGAGAAGCAGAAGCAGAAGAAGATGCAGAAGGAGAAGCAGAAGAAGCAGAAACAGAAGGAGAAGCAGGAAAAGCAGAAGAAGCAGAAGCAAAAGGAGAAGCAAAAGAAGGAGAAGGAGAAGCAGAGGCAGAAGAAGAAGCATAAGGACAAGCACAAGCAGAAGGAGATGCAGAAGGAGAAGCAGGAGAAGCAGAAGAAGCAGAAGCTGAAGGAGAAGCAGAAGTAGGAGAAGGAGAAGGAGGAGAAGCAGAAGGAGAAGCAGAAGCAGAATGAGAAGCAGAAAGAGAAGCAGGAGGAGGACAAGAAGCAGAAGCAGGAGAAGCCGAAAGAGAAGAAGCAGAAACAGAAGCAGAAGGAGAAGCAGAAGCAGAAGGAGAAGCAGCAGAAGAAGTAGAACCAGAAATTCAGGCAGGAGAAAAAGA
>NW_012293510.1:0-1671 GCF_000151885.1 Dipodomys ordii | reverse complement strand
CCCCTGTGTCCCCCGCTGTGTCCCGCTGTGTCTACTGCTTTGTCCCTGCTGTGTCCTGCTGTGTCCCTCTGTGTCCCGCTGTGTCCTCGCTGTGTCCCACGCTGTGTTCCGCTGTGTCCCCGCTGTGTCCCCCGATGTGTTCCTTTGTGACCACAGCTGTGTAACCCGCTGTGTCCCTCTGTGTCCCCGTTGTATCGATGCTGTGTCCCGCTGTGTCCCGCTGTGTCCCACTGTGTCCTGCTGTGTCCCACGCTGAATCCCGCTGTGTCCCCGCTGTGTCCCGCTGTGTCCCCCGCTGTGTCCCGCTGTGTCTACTGCTGTGTCCCTGCTGTATCCCGCTGTGTTCTGCTGTGTCCCCCTGTGTCCCGCTGTGTCCTCGCTGTGTCGCACGCTGTGTTCCGCTGTGCCCTCGCTGTGTCCCCCGATGTGTCCCACTGTGTACCCTTCGGTGTCCACCTCTCTGTCCCGCTGTGTCCCCCGCTGTGTCCTGCTGTGTCTCTCTGTGTCCCGCCATGTACTGCTGTGTCCCCCGCTGAGACCCACTGTGTCCCCGCTGTGTCCCGCTGTGTCCCACCTGTGTCCCCCGCTGTGTCCGGCTGTGTCCCGCTGTTGCCCCGCTGTTTCCCCCGCTTTGTCCCGCTGTGTCCCCTGCTGTGTCCCGCTGTGTCCACTGCTGTGTCACCTTTGTGTCCCGCTGATTGCCCCGCTATGTCCGCTGTGTCCTCGCTGTGTCCCCCGCTCTGTCCCGCTGTGTCCTCACTGTGTCTCCCGCTGTGTCCCGCCGTGTCCCCTGCTGTGTCCTTCTGTGTCTACTGCTGTGTCCCTGCTGTGTCCCGCTGTGTCCTCGCTGTGTCCCACGCTCTGTTCCGCTGTGTCCTCGCTGTGTCCCCCGATGTGTCCCTTTGTGTCCCAAGATGTGTAACCCGCTGTATCCCGCTGTGTCCCCGCTGTATCGACGCTGTGTCCCGCTGTGTCCCGTTGTGTCCTCGCTGTGTCCCCCGCTGTCTCCCGCTTTGTCCCATGGTGTGTCCCGCTGTGTCCCGCTGTGTCCTCGCTGTGTTCCGTGCTGTGTTCCGCTGTGTCCCCGCTTTGTCCCCCGCTGTGTCCCACTTGTCCCGCTGTGTACCCTGCTGTGTCCCACTATGTTCCCGCAGTGTCCCCACTGTGTCCCGCTGTGTCCCGCTGTGTCCCGGGGTTTCCCGCTTTGTCCCCCGCTGTGTCCCCCGGTGAGTCCACGCAGTCTCCCCGCTGTGTCCCGCTTTGTTCTCCCTGTGTCCCCCGCTGTGTCCCGCTGTGTCCCCCGCTGTGTCCCGCTGTGTCTACTGCTTTGTCCCTGCTGTGTCCCGCTGTGTCCCGCTGTGTCCTGCTGTGTCCTCGCTGTGTCCCACGCTGTGTACCACTGTGTCCTCGCTGTGTCCCCCGATGTGTCCCATTGTGTCCCCAGCTGTGTAACCCGCGGTGTCCCGCTGTATCCCCGCTGTATCAACACTGTGTCCCGCTGGGTCCCGCTGTGTCCTCGCTGTGTTCCCTGCTGTGTCCCGCTGTGTACCCATCTGTGTCCCCCTCTGTGTCCCGCTGTGTCCCGCTGTGTACTCCTGTGTCCCCCGCTGAGTCCCGCTCTGTCCCCGCTGTGTCTCCCCTGGTGTCCCCCGCTGTGTTCCTGCTTTGTCC
>NW_012293509.1:0-3184 GCF_000151885.1 Dipodomys ordii | reverse complement strand
GCTGTGTTCCCCTGTGTCCTCGCTGTGTCACCCGATGTGTCCCATTGTGTCCCCAGCTGTGTAACCGCTGTGTCCCACTCAGTCCCTGCTGTATCGACACTTTGTCCCGCTGGGTCCCGCTGTGTCCTCGCTGTGTTCCCCGAGGTGTCCCGCTGTGTACCCCTCTATGTCCCCCTCTGTGTCCCTCTGTGTCCCCCGCTGTGTCCCACCGTGTCTCGCTGTGTACTGCTGTGTCCCCCGCTGAGTCCCGCTGTGTCCCCGCTGTGTCCCCCCTGTGTCCCCCACTGTGTCCCGCTGTGTTCCGCTGTGTCCCCCGCTGTGTCCCGTTGTGTCCTCGCTTTGTCGCCCGCTGTGTCCCGCTGTGTATCCTGCTGTGTCTTGCTGGGTCCCGCTGTGTCCCGCTCTGTCCTTGTTGTGTCTCCCGCTGGGTCCCGCCTTGTACTCCGCTGTGTCCCACTGTGTCTATTACTGTGTCCCTGCTGTGTCCCGCTGTGTCCCCCTGTGTCCCGCTGTGTCCTCGCTCTGTCCCACGCTGTGTTCTGCTGTGTCCTTGCTGTTTCCCCGATGTGTCACGTTGTGTCCCCAGCTGTATAACCCACTGTGTCCCGCTGTATCAACGCTGTGTCCCGCTGTGTCCCGCTGTGTCCTCGCTGTATCCCCCGCTGTCTCCCGCTTTGGCCCACGCTGTGTCCCGCTGTATCCTGCTGTGTCCTCGCTGTGCCCCTCGCTCTGTCCCGCTGTGTCCCCGATTTGTCCCCCGCTGTGTCCCACTTGTCCCACTGTGTAACCTGCTGTGTCCCGCTATGTTCCCGCAATGTCCCCGCTGTGTCCCGCTGTCTCCCACAGTGTCCTGGGGTGTCCCGCTTTGTCCCCCGCTGTGTCCCCCGGAGAGTCCCCGCTGTGTCCCCGCTGTGTCCCGCTGTGGGCTCCCTGTGTCCCCCGCTGTGTCCCGCTGTGTCCCCCGCTGTGTCCCACTGTGTCCTTGCTGTGTTCCCCGCTGTGTCCCGCTGTGTACCACTCTGTGTATCCCTTTGTGTCCCGCTTTATCCCGCTGTGTACTGCTGTGTCCCCCGCTGAATCCAGCTGAGTCCCGATGAAACCCCGTTGTGTTCTCGCTATGATCCCTTCTGTGTCCCGCTGTGTCCCCCTCTCTATCCCCCGCTGTGTCCCGCTGTGTCCCGCTGTGTCCCCCGCTGTGTCCCGCTGTGTCCCCCGCTGTGACCCACGCTGTGTCCCGTTGTGTCCCCCGCTGTGTCCCTCTGAGTCGCCTGCTGTGTCCCCAGGGTGTCCCGCTGTGTCCCGCTGTGTCCTCGCTGTATCACACGCACTGTCCCGCTGTTTCCTCACTGTGTCGCCCGCTGTGTCCCGCTGTGTCCCCCGCTGTGTCCCGCTGTGTCTCCCGCTGTGATCCCCGCTGTGTCCCCGCTGTGTCCCGCTGTGTCCCGCTGTGACCCCTGCTGTGTCCCCGCTGTGTCCTGCTAAGTCCCACTGTGTCCCGCTGGGTCCTCGCTGTGTTCCGTGCTGTGTCCCGCTGTGTCCCCGCTTTGTCCCCCGCTGTGTCCCACTGTGTCCCGCTGTGTACCCTGCTGTGTCCCGCTATGTTCCCGCAGTGTGCCCACTGTGTCCCGCTGTGTCCCTCTGTGTCCCGCTGTGTTCTCCCTGTGTCCCCCGCTGTATCCCGCTGTGTCCCCCGCTGTGTCCCGCTGTGTCTACTGCTTTGTCCCTGCTGTGTCCCGCTGTGTCCCGCTGTGTACCCTGCTGTGTCCCGCTATGTTCCCGCAGTGTGCCCACTGTGTCCCGCTGTGTCCCTCTGTGTCCCGCTGTGTTCTCCCTGTGTCCCCCGCTGTATCCCGCTGTATCCCCCGCTGTGTCCCGCTGTGTCTACTGCTTTGTCCCTGCTGTGTCCCGATGTGTCCTCGCTGTGTCCCACGCTGTGTTCTGCTCTGTCCTCGCTGTGTCCCCCGATGTGTCCCTTTGTGTGCCCAGCTGTGTACCCCACTGTGTTCCACTGTGTCCCTGCTGTATCGACGCTGTTTCCCGCTGGGTCCCGCTCGGTCCTCGCTGTGTTCCCAGCTGTGTCCCACTGTGTACCCCTCTGTGTCCCCCTCTGTGTCCCGCTGTGTCCCCGGCTGTATCCCGCTGTGTCCAGCTGTGTCCTGCTGTGTACTGCTGTGGCCCCCCCTGAGTCCCACTGTGTCCCCGCTGTGTCCCGCTCTGTCCCATCTGTGTCCCCTGCTGTGTCTGGGTGTGTCCCGCTGTGTCCCCCACTTTGTCCCCCGCTGTGTCCCGCTGTGTCCCCCACTGTACAGACGCTGTGTCCCACTGTGTCCCGCTGTGTCCCCCGTTGTGTCCCTGCTGTGTCTCCGCTGTGTCCCCGCTGTGTCCCTCTGAGTCCCTCGCTGTGTCCCCCGCTGAGTACGGGCTATGTCCCCACTGTACACCGGTGTTTCCCTGCTGTGTCCCACTGTGTTCTGCAGTGTCCCCGCTGTGTCCCACTGTGTCCCCCGCTGTATTCCCGCAGTGTCCCCTGCTGTGTCCCCGCTGAGTCCCACTGTGTCACTGCTGTCCCCCGTAGTGTCCCCGCTGTGTCCCGCTATGTCCACCGCTGTGTCATGCTCTGTCCCGCTGTGTCCAAGTTTTCCCCCTCTGTGTCCCCAATGTCCCCCGCTTTCTCCCGCTGTGTCCCCGCTGTGTCCCCGCTGTGACCCTCTGTGTCCCACTGTGTCCCCCGCTGTGTCCCGCTGTGTCCTGCTTTGTGCCACGCTCTTTCCCCACTGTGTCCCGCTGTGTCCCCCGCTGTGTCCCGCTGTGTCCCGCTGTGTCCCCGGCGGTGTCCCGCTGTGTCCCGCTGTGTCCCGCCGTGTCCCCGGCGGTATCCCGCTATGTCCCGTTGTGTCCTGCTGTGTCCCGCTGTGTCTCCGCTGTGGCCCGCTGTGTATCCCGCTGTGTCCCCGCTGTGTCCCCGCTGTGTCCCACTCTGTCCCCCGCTCTGTCCCCCGAAGTGTCCCGCTGTGTCCCGCTGTGTCCCACTGTGTCCCCGCTGTGTCGCGATCTTGTCCCGCTCTGTCCTCTCTTGTCCCCCTCTGTCCCCCGCTGTGTCCCATGATGTGTCTCATTGTGTCCCCTTTGTCCTCCGGTGTGTCCCAAAATTTCCCCCGCTGTGTTTCCCGCTGTGTCCCGCTTT
>NW_012293508.1:0-1678 GCF_000151885.1 Dipodomys ordii | reverse complement strand
TCCCCCGCTTTGTCCCGCTGTGTTCGTGGTGTGTCCCGCTGTGTCCAATGCTGTGTCCTCTTTGTGTCCCGCTGATTGCCCCGCTATGTCTCGCTGTGTCCTCGCTGTGTCCCCCGATGTGTCACGTTGTGTTCCCAGCTGTATAACCCACTGTGTCCTGCTGTATCAACCCTGTGACCCGCTGTGTCCCGCTGTGTCTTCGCTGTGTCCCCCGCTGTCTCCCGCTATGGCCCACGCTCTGTCCCGCTGTATCCTGCTGTGTCCTCGCTGTGCCCCTCGCTCTGTCCAGCTGTGTCCCCAATTTGTCCCCTGCTGTGTCCCACTGTGTCCCGCAGTGTACCCTGCTGTGTCCCGCTATGTTCCCGCAGTGTCCCCGCTGTGTCCCGCTGTGTCCCGCAGTGTCCCGAGGTGTCCCACTTTGTCCCCCGCTGTGTCCCCCGGTGAGTCCCCACTGTGTCCCACTGTGTCCCGCTGTGTACCCTGCTGTGTCCCGGTATGTTCCCGCAGTGTCCCCGCTGTGTCCCGCTGTCTCCCGCAGTGTCCGGGGGTGTCCCACTTTGTCCCCCGCTGTGTCTCCCGGTGAGTCCCTGCTGTGTCCCCGCTGTGTCCCGCTGTGGCCTCCCTGTGTCCCCCGCTGTGTCCCGCTGTGTCCCCCGCTGTGTCCCGCTGTGTCCTTGCTGTGTTCCCCGCTGTGTCCCGCTGTGTACCCCTGTGTGTCCCCCTCTGTGTTCCGCTTTGTCCCGCTGTGTACTGCTGTGTCCCCCGCTGAGTCCCGCTGTGTCCCTTCTGTGTCCCTCCTGTGTCCCTCCTGTGTCCCCCGCTGTGTCCCGCTGTGTCCCGCTGGGTCACGTTGTGTCCTCGCTGTGATCCCCACTGTGTCCCGCTGTGTCCCCCTCTCTATCCCCCATTGAGTCCCGCTCTGTCCCCCGCTGTGTCCCGCTGTGTCCCCCGCTGTGTCCCACGCTGTGTCCCGTTGTGTCCCCTGCTGTGTCCCCCACTGTGTCCTGCTGTGTCTACTGCTGTGTCCCTGCTGTGTCCCGCTGTGTCCCGCTGTGTCCTCGCTGTGTCCCACTCTCTGTTCCGCTGTGTCCTCGCTGTGTCCCCCGATGTGTCCCTTTGTGTCCTCGCTGTGTCCCCTGCTGTCTCCCGCTTTGTCCCACGCTGTGTGTCGCTGTGTCCCGCTGTGTCCTCGCTGTGTTCCGCGCTATGTCCCGCTGTGTCCCCGCTATGTCCCCCGCTGTGTCCCACTGTGTCCCTCTCTGTACCCTGCTCTGTCCTGCTTTGTTCCCAGTGTCCCCGCTGTGTCCCGCTGTGTCCTGCTGTGTCCCGGGGTGTTCCGCTTTGGCCCCCGCTGTGTCCCCCGGGGAGTCCCCGCTGTGTCCCCGCTGTGTCCCGCTGTGTTCTCCCTGTGTCCCCTGCTGTGTCCCGCTGTGTCTACTGCTGTGTCCCTGCTGTGTCCCGCTGTGTCCCGCTGTGTCCCGCTGTGTCCTCGCTGTGTCCCACGCTCTGTTCCGCTGTGTCCTTGCTGTGCCCCCGATGTGTCCCATTGTGTCCCCAGCTATGTACCCGCTGTGTACCACTGTGTCCCCGCTGTATCGCCGCTGTGTCCCGCTGGGTCGCGCTGTGTCCTACGCTGTGTTCCCCGCTGTGTCCCGCTGTGTACCCCTCTGTGTCCGCC
>NW_012293507.1:0-5000 GCF_000151885.1 Dipodomys ordii | reverse complement strand
GAAGCAGCAGGAGAAGCAGAAGAAGAAGATGGAGAAGGCGAGAGAGAAGGAATAGGAGTAGGAGAAGCAAAAGGATAAGCAGAAGCAGAAGCGACGCAGAAGGAAATGCAGCAGAAGCAGAATCGACGCAGAAGGAAATGCAGCACGAGAATTAGGAGAAGCAGGAGAAGCAGAAGCAGGAGAAGCAGGAGAAACAGAAGACGCAGAAGCAGAATGAGAAGCAGAAGGAGAAATTGAAGCAGAAGCAGAAGGAGAAGCAGAAGCAGAAGGAGAAGCAGAAGAAGGAGAAAGAGAAGCAGAAAGAGAAGCAGAAAGAGAAGCAGAACGAGAAGCAGGAGAAGCAGAAGCAGGAGAAGCAGAAGCAGAAGAATCAGAAGAAGGAGAAGAAGCAGAAGCAGAAGGAGAAGCAGAAACAGAAGGAAAACAGAAAGAGAAGCAGGAGAAGCAGAAGAAGCAGGAAAACAGAAACAAAAGAAAGAGAAGAAGAAGGAGAAGAAGAAGAAGAAGAAGCATAAGGAGAAGCATAAGGAGAAGCAGTAGAAGCAGAAGAAGCAGAACCAGGTGAAGCAGAAGAGGAGAAAAAGAATAAGCAAAAGGAGCAGAAACAGAAGCAGTGGGAGAGGCAGAAAAAGGAGAAGGAGAAGGAGCAGTAGAAGGAGAATCAGAAGCAGAAAGAGAAGCAGAAACAGAAGGAGAACAAGAAAGAGAAGCAGAAAAATCAGAAGAAGCAGAAGTAGAAGCAGAAAGAGAAGGAGAAGAAGGAGAAGCAGAAGTAGAAACAGAAGAAGAAGAAGCAGAAAAATCAGAAGCAAAAGAAACAGAAGAAGGAGAAGAGCAGAAGCAGAAGCAGAAGGAGAAGCAGAAGCAGAAGGAGAAGGAGAAAGAGAAGCAGGAGAAGCAAAAGAAGCAGAAGCAGTGGGAGAAGGAGAAGAAGGAAAAGGAGAAGGAGCAGCAGAAGGAGAAGCAGAAGCAGAAAGAGAAGCAGAAAAAGAAGGAGAACAATAAGGAGAAGCAGGAGAATCAGAAGAAGCAGAAGTAGAAGCAGAAAGAGGAGAAGTAGAATCAGAAGAAACAGAAGAAGAAGAAGCAGAAGAAACAGAAGCATAAGAAACAGAAGAAAAAGAAGAGCAGAAGCAGAAGCAGAAGGAGAAGCAGAAGCAGAAGGAGAAGCAGAAGAAGGAGAAGGAGAAGCAGAACGAGAAGCAAGAGAAGCAGAAGCAGGAGAAGCAGAAACAGAAGAAACAGAAGAAGGAGAAGAAGCAGAAGCAGAAGAAGCAGAATCTGGAGAAGCAGAAGGAGAAGCAGAAGCAGAAAGACAATCAAAAGCAGAAGGAGAAGCAGAAGAAACAGAAGAAGTAGAAGCAGTAGCAGTTGTAGCAGAAGCAGAACGAGAAGCAGAAGGAAAAGCAGAAGAACAAGAAGGAGAAGGAGAAACAGAAGGAGAAGCAGAAGGAGAAGCAGAAAGAGAAGCAGGTAAAACAGAAGAAGAAGAAGCAGAAGGAGAATCAGAAGGAGAAGCAGAAGAAGGAGAAGGAGAAGCAGACAAGATGAAGAAGGAGAAGCAGGAGAAGCAGAAGCAGAAGGAGAAGCAGTAAAAGCAGAAGAGCAGAAGCAAAAGGAGAAGCAAAAGAAGGAGAAGGAGAAGTAGAGGCAGAAGAAGAAGCATAAGGAGAAGCACAAGCAGAAGGAGATGCAGAAGGAGAAGCAGGAGAAGCAGAAGAAGCAGAAGCTGAAGGAGAAGCAGAAGTAGGAGAAGGAGAAGGAGGAGAAGCAGAAGCAGAAGGAGAAGCAGAAGCGGAATGAGAAGCAGAAAGAGAAGCAGGAGAAGCACAAGAAGCAGAAGCAGGAGAAGCCGAAAGAGAAGAAGCAGAAGAAGCAGAATCAGAAGCAGAAGTAGAAGCAGAAGAAGAAGCAGCAGAAGAAAGTAGAAACAGAAATTCAGGCAGGAGAAACAGAAGAAGCAGAAGCAGAAGCAGAAGGAGAAGCAAAAAGAGAAGCAGAAGGAGAAGTAGAAGAAGCAGCAGAAGGAGAAGCAGCAGAAGAAGCAGAAAAACAAGCAGGAGAAGCAGAAGCACAAAGAGAAGTAGAAGCAGAAGAAGCAGAAGCAGAAGAAGCAGTAGAAGCATAGGAAGCAGAAGCAGGAGAAGCAGAAGCAGAAGATAAAGAAGAAGCATAAGAAGCAGAAGCAGAGGGAGAAACAGAAGAAGGAGAAAGAGCAGCAGAATGTGAAGCAGAAGGATATGCAGAAGCAGAAAGAGAAGCAGAAACAGAAGGAGAAGAAGAAGGAGACGTTGGAGAATCAGAAGAAGCAGAAGCAGAAAGAGAAGGAGAAGAAGGAGAAAGAGAAGCAGAAGGAGAAGGACAAGCAGGAGAAGCAGAAGAAGCAGAAGCGGGAGAAGCAGAAGAAGAAGAAGAAACAGAAGAAAGAGAAGGAGCAGAAGGAGAAGCAGAAGCAGAAGGAGAAGCAGAAAGAGAAGCAGAAGAAGCTGTAGCAGGAGAAGCAGAAGCAGAAGAAACAGAAGAAGCCCAAGAAGCAGAAGGAGAACCTGAAGCAGAAGGTGAAGCAGAAGCAGCAGAAGCTGGAAAAGCAGAAGCAGAAGAAATAGAACAAGCAGAAGAAGCAGTAGCAGAAGCAGAACGAGAAGCAGAAGAAGAAGAAGGGGAAAGAGAAGGAGTAGGAGTAGGAGGAGCAGAAGCATAATTAGAAGCAGAAAGAGAAGCAGAAGGAGAAACAGAAGAAGCAGAAACAGGAGAAGAAGAAGCAGAAGCAGAATGAGAAGCACAAGAAGGAGAAATTGAAGGAGAAGGAGAATGAGACGGAGAAGCAGAAAGAGAAGTAGGAGAAGCAGAAGAAGAAGAAGCAGGAGAAGCAGAAGCAGAAGAAACAGAAGAAGGAGAAGAGCAGAAGCAGAAGCAGAAGGAGAAGGAGAAGGAGAAGCAGAAGAAGCAGAAGCTGAAGCAGAAGAAGAAGAAACAGAAAAAGCAGAAGAAGCAGAAGAAGAAGCAGCAGGAGAAGCAGAAGAAGAAGAAGGAGAAGGAGAACGAGAAGTATTAGGAGTAGGAGAAACAGAAGGATAAGCAGAAGCAGAAAGAGAAGGAGAATGAGAAGGAGAAGCAGAAGAAGCATAAGCAGGAGAAGCAGAAGCAGAATGAAAAGCAGAAGAAGGAGAAATTGAAATAGAAGAAGATGCAGAAGGAGAAGCAGAAGCAGTAGTAGAAGCAGAAGGAGAAGCATAAAGAGAAACAGAAGGAGAAGCAGGAGAAGCAGAAGCAGGAGAAGCAGAATCAGAAGAAATAGAAGAAGGAGAAGAAGTAGAAGCAGAAAGAGAAGCAGAAACAGAAGGAGAAGCAGAAATAGAAGCAGAAGAAGTTGAAGAAGCAAAAGCAGAACCTAAAGCAGAAGGAGAAGCAGGAGAAGCAGAAGAAGCAGAATCTGGAGACGAAGAAGGAGAACCAGAAGGAGAAGCAGAAGCAGAAAGAGAAGCAAAAGCAGAAGGAGAAGCAGAAGAAACAGAAGAAGCAGAATCAGTAGCAGAAGGAAGCTGAAGATGCAGAAGCAGAAAGAGAAGCAGAAGGAATAGCAGAAGAACGAGAAGGAGAAATAGAAGGAGAAGCAGATGGAGAAGCAGGAAAAGCAGAAGAAGAAGAAGCAGAAGGAGAATCAGAAGGAGAAGCAGAAGAAGGAGAAGGAGAAACAGAAGCAGAAGAAGAGGCAGAAGGAGAAGCAGGAGAAGCAGAAGAAGCAGAAGCAGAAGGAGAAGCAGGAGAAGCAGAAGAAGCAGAATCTGGAGAAGCAGAAGGAGAACAAGAAGGAGAAGCAGAAGCAGAAAGAGAAGCAAAAGCAGAAGGAGAAGCAGAAGAAACAGAAGAAGCAGAATCAGTAGCAGAAGAAGCTGAAGATGCAGAACCAGAAAGAGAAGCAGAAGGAATAGCAGAAGAACGAGAAGGAGAAATAGAAGGAAAAGCAGAAGGAGAAGCAGAAGCAGAAGAAACAGAAGAAGGAGAAGAGCAGAAGCAGAAGCAGACGGAGAAGCAGAAGCAAAAGGAGAAGCAGAAGAAGCAGAAGCTGAAGCAGAAGAAGAAGAAATAGAAAAAGCAGAAGAAGCAGAAGAAGAAGCAGCAGGAGAAGCAGAAGAAGAAGAAGAAGGAGAAGGAGAAAGAGAAGGATTAGGAGTAGGAGAAACAGAAGGATAAGCAGAAGCAGAAAGAGAAGGAGAATCGGAGAATGAGAAGGAGAAGCAGAAGAAGCAGAAGCAGGAGAAGCAGAAGAAGAATGAAAAGCAGAAGAAGGAGAAATTGAAACAGAAGAAGATGCAGAACGAGAAGCAGAAGCAGTAGTAGAAGCAGAAGAAGGAGATGCAGAAGGAGAAGCATAAAGAGAAACAGAAGGAGAAGCAGGAGAAGCAGAAGCAGGAGAAGCAGAATCAGAAGAAATAGAAGAAGGAGAAGAAGCAGAAGCAGAAAGAGAAGCAGAAACAGAAGGAGAAGCAAAAATAGAAGCAGAAGAAACCGAAGAAGCAAAAGCAGAACCTAAAGCAGAAGGAGAAGCAGGAGAGGCAGAAGAAGCAGAATATGGAGAAGAAGAAGGAGAACCAGAAGGAGAAGCAGAAGCAGAAAGAGAAGCAAAAGCAGAAGGAGAAGCAGAAGAAACAGAAGAAGCAGAATCAGTAGCAGCAGAAGCTGAAGATGCAGAACCAGAAAGAGAAGCAGAAGGAATAGCAGAAGAACGAGAAGGAGAAACAGAAGGAGAAGCAGAAGGAGACGCAGGAAAAGCAGAAGACACAGAAGCAGACGGAGAAGAAGGAGAAGGAGAAGCCGAAGCAGAAGAAGAAGCAGAAGGAAAAGCACAAGCAGAAGGAGATGCAGAAGGAGAAGCAGGAGATGCAGAAGAAGCAGAAGCAGAAGGATAAGAAGAAGGAGAAGAATCAGAATCAGAAGAAGCAGAAGCAGAAATAGAAAGAGAAGCTGACGAAGAGAAGCAGAACGAGAAGCAGGAGAAG
>NW_012293506.1:0-6535 GCF_000151885.1 Dipodomys ordii | reverse complement strand
AGAAGCAGGAGAAGCAGAGGCAGGAGAAGCAGAAGAAACAGAAGACGCAGAAGCAGAATGAGAAGCAGAAGGAGAAATTGAAGCAGAAGCAGAAGGAGAAGGAGAAGCAGAAGGAGAAGCAGAAGAAGGAGAAGGAGAAGCAGAAAGAAAAGCAGAAAGAGAAGCAGGACGAGAAGCAGGTGATGCAGAAGCAGGAGAAGCAGAAGCAGAAGAAACAGAAGAAGGAGAAGAAGCAGAAGCAGAAGGAGAAGCAGAAACAGAAGGAGAAGCAGAAAGAGAAGGAGGGGAAGCAGAAGAAGCAAAAGCAAGAGAAGCAGAAGCATAAGAATCCGAAGAATCAGAAGCAGAACCTGAAGGAGAAGGAGAAGCAGGAGAAGCAGAAGAAGCAGAATCTGGAGAAGCAGAAGGAGAAGCAGAAGCAGAAAGAGAAGCAAAAGCAGAAGGAGAAGCAGAAGAAACAGAAGAAACAGAAGCAGTAGCAGAAGAAGCTGAAGATGTAGAAGCAGAAAAAGAAGCACAAGAAATAGCAGAAGAACGAGAAGGAGAAGGAGAAACAGAAGGAGAAGCAGAAGGAGAAGCAGAAGGAGAAACAGAAGCAGAAGAAGCAGCACAAGGAGAAGCAGAAGCAGAAGAAGATGCATAAGGAGAAGCAGGAGATGCAGAAGAAGCAGAAGCAGGAGAAGCAGAAGCATAAGAATCCGAAGAAGCAGAAGCAGAACCTGAAGCAGAAGGAGAAGCAGAAGAAAGAGAAGAAGTAAAAGCAGTAGCAGTTGTAGCAGAAGCAGAATGAGAAGCAGAAGGAAAAGCAGAAGAACAAGAAGGAGAAGGAGAAACAGAAGGAGAAGCAGAAAGAGAAGCAAGTAAAGCAGAAGAAGAAGAAGCAGAAAGAGAATCAGAAGGAGAAGCAGAAGAAGGAGAAGGAGAAGCAGAAGAAGATGCAGAAGGAGGAGCAGAAGCAGAAGGAGAAGAAGGAAAAGCAGAAGAAGCAGAAGCAAAAGGAGAAGCAAAAGAAGGAGAAGGAGAAGCAGAGGCAGAAAAAGAAGCATAAGGACAAGCACAAGCGGAAGGAGAAGCAGGAGAAACAGAAGAAGCAGAAGCTGAAGGAGAAGCAGAAGTAGGAGAAGGAGAAGGAGGAGAAGCAGAAGCAGAAGTAGAAGCAGAAGCGGAATGAGAAGTAGAAAGAGAAGCAGGAGAAGCACAAGAAGCAGACGCAGGAGAAGCCGAAAGAGAAGAAGCCGAAGAAACAGAAACAGAAGCAGAAGTAGAAGCATAAGCAGAAGGAGAAGCAGCAGAAGAAGTAGAACCAGAATTTCAGGCAGGTCAAACAGAAGAAGCAGAAGCAGAAGCAGAAGGAGAAGCAAAAAGAGAAGCAGAAGAAGAAGTAGAAGAACCAGCAGGAGAAGCAGCAGAAGAAGCAGAAAAACAAGCAGGAGAAGCAGAAGCAGAAAGAGAAGTAGAAGCAGAAGAAGAAGAAGAAGAAGAAGAAGAAGAAGAAGAAGAAGAAGAAGAAGAAGAAGAAGAAGAAGAAGAACAAGAAGAAGAAGAAGAAGAAGAAGAAGAAGAAGCAGTAGAAGCATAAGAAGCAGAAGCAGGAGAAGCAGAAGAAAAAGAAGAAGCATAAGAAGCAGAAGCAGAGGGAAAAACAGAAAAAGAGAAGGAGCAGCAGAAGGTGAAGCAGAAGGAGATGCAGAAGCAGAAAGAGAAGCAGAAACAGAAGGAGAAGAAGAAGAGGAAGTTGGAGAATCAGAAGAAGCAGAAGCAGAAGCAGAAAGAGAAGGAGAAGAAGGAGAAGGAGAAGCACAAGGAGAAGGACAAGCAGAAGAAGCAGAAGAAGCAGAAGCGGGAGAAGCAGAAGAAGAAGAAGAAACAGAAGAAAGAGAAGGAGCAGAAGGAGAAGCAGAAGCAGAAGGAGAAGCAGAAAGAGAAGCAGAAGAAGCTGTAGCAGGAGAAGCAGAAACAGAAAAAACAGAAGAAGCCCAAGAACCAGAAGGAGAACCTGAAGCAGAAGGAGAAGCAGAAGCAGCAGAAGCTGGAAAAGCAGAAGCAGAAGAAACAGAACAAGCAGAAGAAGCAGAAGCAGAACGAGAAGCAGAAGAAGAAGGAGAAAGAGAAGGATTAGGAGTAGGAGGAGCAGAAGCAGAAAAAGAGGCAGAAAGAGAAGCAGAAGGAGAAGCAGAAAGAGAAACAGAAGAAGCAGAAGCAGGAGAAGCAGAAGCAGAAGAAGAATGGAAGCACAAGAAGGAGAAATTGAAGGAGAAGGAGAATGAGATGGAGAAGCAGAAGGAGAAGTAGGAGAAGAAGAAGAAGAAGTAGAAGGAGAAGCAGAAGCAGAAGAAACAGAAGAAGGAGAAGAGCAGAAGCAGAAGCAGAAGGAGAAGCAGAAGCAGAAGGAGAAGCAGAAGAAGCAGAAGCTGAAGCAGAAGAAGAAGAAACAGAAAAAGCAGAAGAAGCAGAAGAAGAAGCAGCAGGAGAAGCAGAAGAAGAAGAAGGAGAAAGAGAAGGATTAGACGTAGGAGAAGCAGAAGGATAAGCAGAAGCAGAAAGAGAAGGAGAAGGAGAAGCAGGAGAAGCAGAAGGAGCAGAAGCAGGAGAAGCAGAAGCATAATGAAAGGCAGAAGAAGGAGAAATTGAAACAGAAGAAGATGCAGAAGGAGAAGCAGAAGCAGTAGTAGAAGCAGAAGAAGGAGAAGCAGAAGGAGAAGCATAAAGAGAAACAGAAGGAGAAGCAAGAGAAGCAGAAGCAGGAGAAGCAGAATCAGAAGAAATAGAGGAAGGAGAAGAAGCAGAAGCAGAAAGAGAAGCAGAAACAGAAGGAGAAGCAGAAATAGAAGCAGAAGAAGCCGAAGAAGCAAAAGGAGAACCTGAAGCAGAAGGAGAAGCTGGAAAAGCAGAAGAAGAAGAAGAATCTGGAGAAGAAGAAGGAGAACCAGAAGGAGAAGCAGAAGCAGAAAGAGAAGTAAAAGCAGAAGGAGAATCAGAAGAAACAGAAGAAGCAGAAGCAGTAGCAGAAGAAGCTGAAGATGCAGAAGCAGAAAGAGAAGCAGAAGGAATAGCAGAAGAACGAGAAGGAGAAGGATAAACAGAAGGAGAAGCAGAAGGAGTAGCAGAAAGAGAATCAGGAAAAGCAGAAGAAGCAGAAGCAGACGGAGAAGCAGAAGAAAGAGAAGGAGAAGCAGAAGCAGCAGAAGAAGCACAAGGAAAATCACAAGCAGAAGGAGATGCAGAAGGAGAAGCAGAAGAAGCAGAAGCAGAAGGGGAAGAACTAAAGAGAAGAAGCAGAAGCAGAAGTAGAAAGAGAAGCCGACGAAGAGAAGCAGAACGAGAAGGAGGAGAAGCAGAAGAAGCAGAAGCGGGAGAAGCAGAAGAAGAAGAAACAGAAGAAGGAGAAGGAGCAGAAGCCGAAGGAGAAGCAGAAGCAGAAGGAGAAGCAGAAAGAGAAGCAGGAAAAGCAGAAAAAGCAGAAGCAGGAGAAACAGAAGCAGAAGAAACAGGAGAAGGACAAGAAGCAGAAGCAGAAGGAGAAGCAGAAACAGAAGGAGAAGCAGAAAGCGAAGGAGGGGAAGCAGAAGAAGCAGAAGCAGGAGAAGCAGAAGCATAAGAATCCGAATAAGCAGAAGCAGAACCTGAAGCAGAAGGAGAAGCAGGAGAAGCAGAATCTGGAGAAGGCGAATGACAAGCTGAAGGAGAAGCAGAAGCAGAAAGGGAATAAAAAGCAGAAGGAGAAGCAGAAGAAACAGAAGAAGCAGAAGCAGTAGCAGTTGCAGCAGAAGGAGAAGCAGAAGGAAAAGCAGGAGAACAAGAAGGAGAAAGAGAAACAGAAGCAGAAGGAGAAGGAGAATCAGAAGGAGAAGCAAAAGAAGCAAAAGGAGAAGCAGAAGGAGAAACAGAAGCAGAAGAAGCAGCACAAGGAGAAGCAGAAGCAGAAGAAGATGCATAAGGAGAAGCAGGAGAAGCAGAAGAAGCAGAAGGAGAAGTAGAAGTAGGAGAAGGAGAAGGAAGAGTCGCAGAAGCAATAGGAGAAGAAGAAGGAGAAGCAGAAGCAGAATGAGAAGAAGAAAGAGAAGGACTAGAAGCAGAAGAAGCCGGAAAAGAAGAAGCAGAATAAAGAGAAGAAGAAGAAGAAGAGGAAGAAGAAGAAGAAGAAGAAGAAGAAGAAGAAGAAGAAGAAGAAGAAGAAGAAGAAGAAGAAGAAGAAGAAGAAGAAGAAGAAGAAGAAGAAGAAGAAGAAGAAGAAGAAGAAGAAGGAGAAGGAGAAGCATAAGGAGAAGGAGAAGCATAAGGAGAAGGAGAAGCATAAGGAGAAGAAGCAGAAGCAGGAGAAGCAGAAGCAGAAGAGAAACAGAAGCAGAAGAGAAGGATAAGCATAAGAAGCAGAATCAGAGGGAGAAGCAGAAGAAGGACAAGGAGCAGCAGAAGGAGAAGCAGAAGGAGAAGCAGAAGAAGGAGAAGCAGAAGCAGAAGAAGAAGCAGAAGCAGAAGAAGATGCAGAAGGAGAAGCAGGAGAAGCAGAAGAAGCAGAATCTGGAGAAACAGAAGGAGAAGCAGAAGCAGAAAGAGAAGCAGAAAGAGAAGCAGGAGAAGCATAAGAAGCAGGAGAAGCAGAACAAGAAGAGGGAGAAGGCGAAAGAGAAGGATTAGGAGTAGGAGAAGCAAAAGAATAAGCAGAAGCAGAAAGAGACGCAGAAGGAGAAGCAGCACGAGAAGTAGGAGAAGCAGGAGAAGCAGAAGCAGGAGAAGCAGAAGAAACAGAAGACGCAGAAGCAGAATGAGAAGCAGAAGGGGAAATTGAAGCAGAAGCAGAAGGAGAAGCAGAAGCAGAAAGAGAAGCAGAAGAAGGAGAAGGAGAAGCAGAAAGAGAAGCAGAAAGAGAAGCAGAAAGAGAAGCAGAACGAGAAGCAGGAGAAGCAGAAGCAGGAGATGCAGAAGCAGAAGAAACAGAAGGAGAAGAAGCAGAAGCAGAAGGAGAAGCAAAAGAAGAAGGAGAAGCAGAAGAAACAGAAGAAACAGAGGCAGTATCAGAAGAAGCAGAAGATGCAGAAGCAGAAGGAGAAGCAGAAGGAAAAGCAGAAGAACGAGAAGGAGAAGGAGAAACAGAAGGAGAAGCAGAAAGAGAAGCAGAAGAAGGAGCAGGAGAAGGAAAAGCAGCAGGAGAAGCAGAAAGAGCAGCATAAGGAGAAGCAGGAGATGCAGAAACAGGAGAAGCAGAAGCAGAAGCAGAAGAAACAGGAGAAGGACAAGAAGAAGAAGCAGAAGGAGAAGCAGAAACAGAAGGAGAAGCAGAAAGAGAAGGAGGGGAAGCAGAAGAAGCAGAAGGAGGAGAAGCAGAAGCATAAGAATCCGAAGAAGCAGAAGCAGAACCTGAAGCAGAAGGAGAAGCTGGAGAAGCAGAAGAAGCAGAATCTGGAGAAGCAGAATGAGAAGCAGAAGGAGAAGCAGAAGCAGAAAGAGAATCAAAAGCAGAAGGAGAAGCAGAAGAAACAGAAGAAATAGAATCAGTAGCAGTTGTAGCAGAAGCAGAACGAGAAGCAGAATAACAAGAAGGAGAAGGAGAAACAGAAGGAGAAGAAGAAGGAGAAGCAGAAAGTGAAGCAGGTAAAGCAGATGAAGAAGAAGCAGAAGGAGAATCAGAAGGAGAAGCAGAAGAAGATGAAGGATGAGAAGCAGAAGAAGCAGAAGCAGAAGGAGAAGAAGGAAAGCAGAAGAAGCAGAAGCAAAAGGAGAAGCAAAAGAAGGAGAAGGAGAAGGAGAAGCAGAAGCAGAAGAAGAAGCATAAGGACAAGCACAAGCAGAAGGAGATGTAGAATTAGAAGCAGGAGAAACAGAAGAAGCAGAAGCTGAAGGAGAAGCAGAAGTAGGAGAAGGAGAAGGAGGAGAAGCAGAAGGAGAAGGAGAAGCGGAATGAGAAGCAGAAAGAGAAGCAGGAGAAGCACAAGAAAAAGAAGCAGGAGAAGCCGAAAGAGAAGAAGCAGAAGAAGCAGAAACAGAAGCAGAAGTAGAAGCAGAAGCAGAAGCAGAAGGAGAAGCAGCAGAAGAAGTAGAACCAGAAATTCAGGCAGGAGAAACCGAAGAAGCGGAGTAGAAGCAGAAGGAGAAGCTAAAAGAGAAGCAGAAGAAGAAGTAGAAGAACCAGCAGTAGGAGAAGCAGCAGAAGAAGCATAAAAACAAGCAGGAGAAGCAGAAGCAGAAAGAGAAGCAGAAGAAGCAGAAGAAGAAGAAGAAGAAGAAGAAGAAGAAGAAGAAGAAGAAGAAGAAGAAGAAGAAGAAGAAGAAGCAGTAGAAGCATAAGAAGCAGAAGCAGGAGAAGCAGAAACAGAAGAAAAAGAAGAAGCATAAGAAGCAGAAGCAGAGGGAGAAACAGAAGAAGGAGAAGGAGCAGCAGAAGGTGAAGCAGAAGGAGATGCAGAAGCAGAAAGAGAAGCAGAAACAGATGGAGAAGCAGAAGGAGAAGTAGGAGAAGCAGAAGAAGAAGAAGCAGGAGAAGCAGAAGCAGAAGAAACAGAAGAAGGAGAAGAGCAGAAGCAGAAGCAGACGGAGA
>NW_012293505.1:0-6535 GCF_000151885.1 Dipodomys ordii | reverse complement strand
GAAGAAGCAGAAGCAGAAGAAGAAGCAGAAGAAGGAGAAGGTTTTTTGGAGAAGGAAGGGCAGCAGAAGCAATAGTAGAAGCAGAAGGAGAAGCAGAAGAATGAGGAGAAGAAAGAGAAGCAGGAAAAGCACAAATGCAGAAGCAGGAGAAGCAGCAGCAGGAGAAGCCGAAGCAGAAGAAGAAGCAGAACGAGAAGCCGGAGAAGCAGAATCAGAAGGAGAAGCAGAAGTAGGAGAAGGAGAAGGAGAAGGAAGGGCAGCAGAAGCAATAGGAGAAGCAGAAGGAGAAGCAGAAGCAGAATGAGAAGCAGAAAGAGAAGCAGTAGAAGCAGAAGAAGCAGGAAAAGCAGAAGAAGAAAAAAGAGAAGAAGAAGAAGAAGAAGAAGAAGAAGAAGAAGAAGAAGAAGAAGAAGAAGAAGAAGAAGAAGAAGAAGAAGAAGAAGAAGAAGAAGAAGAAGAACAAGAAGAAGAAGAAGAAGAAGAAGAAGAAGAAGAAGAAGAAGAAGCATAAGGAGAAACATAAGGAGAAGCAGTAGAAGCAGAAGAAGCAGAAGCAGGAGAAGCAGAAGCAGAAGAAAAAGAAGAAGCAGAAGAAGCAGAAGCAGAAGCAGGGGGAGAATCAGAAGAAGGATAAGGAGAACGAGCAGCAGAAGGAGAAGCAGAAGCAGAATGAGAAGCAGAAACAGAAGGAGAACAAGAAGGAGAAGCAGGAGAATCAGAATAAGCAGAAGTAGAAGCAGAAAGAGAAGGAGAAGAAGGAGAAGCAGAAGTAGCATCAGAAGAAACAGAAGAAGAAGAAGCAGAAGAAACAGAAGCAAAAGAAACAGAAGAAGGAGAAGAGCAGAAGCAGAAGCAGAAGGAGAAGCAGAAGCAGAAGGAGAAGCAGAAGGAGAAGCAGGAGAAGCAGAAGAAGCAGGAGAAGCTGAAGCAGAAGAAACACGCGAAGCCGAAGAAGCAGAATCATAATGTGAAGTAGAAGGAGAAACAGAAGAAGCACAATCTGAAGCAGAAGCAGAAGAAACAGTAATAGTAGAATAAGCAGAAGCAGAAGCAGCAGGAGAAGCAGCAGAAGAAGACGGAGAAGGCGAGAGAGAAGGATTAGGAGTAGGAGAAGCAAAAGGATAAGCAGAAACAGAAAGAGACGCAGAAGGAAAAGCAGCACGAGAAGTAGGAGAAGCAGGAGAAGCAGGAGAAACAGAAGACGCAGAAGCAGAATGAGAAGCAGAAGGAGAAATTGAAGCAGAAGCAGGAGAAGCAGAAGCAGAAGGAGAAGCAGAAGAAGGAGAAGGAGAAGCAGAAAGAGAAGCAGAACGAGAAGCAGGAGAAGCAGAAGCAGGAGAAGCAGAAGCAGAAGAAACAGAAGGAGAAGAAGCAGAAGCAGAAACAGAAGGAAAAGCAGAAAGAGAAGCAGGAGAAGCAGAAGAAGCAGCAGCAGGAGAAGCAGAAGCAGAAGAAGCCGAAGAAGCAGAAGCAGAACCTGAAGCAGAAGGAGAAACAGGAAAAGCAGAAGAAGCAGAATCTGGAGAAGCAGAAAGAGAAGCAAAAAGAGAAGCAGAAGGAGAAGTAGAAGAAGCAGCAGAAGGAGAAGTAGAAGAAGCAGCAGTAGGAGAAGAAGCAGAAGAAGCAGAAAAACAAGCAGGAGAAGCAGAAGCAGAAAGAGAAGTAGAAGCAGAAGAAGCAGAAGAAGTAGAAGCACAAGAAGAAGCAGTAGAAGCATAAGAAGCAGAAGCAGGAGAAGCAGAAGCAGAAGAACAAGAAGAAGATTAAGAAGCTGAAGCAGAAGCAGAGGGAGAAACAGATAAAGGAGAAGGAGCAGCAGAAGGTGAAGCAGAAGGAGATGGAGAAGCAGAAAGAGAAGCAGAAACAGAAGGAGAAGAAGAAGGATTAGTTGGAGATTCAGAAGAAGCAGAAGCAGAAAGAGAAGCAGAAGAAGGTGATGGAGATGCTGATGCAGAGGAAAGGAAGGAGAAGCAGAAGAAGCAGTAGAAGCAGAAGAAGAAGCAGAAGAAGGAGAAGAAGTAGAAGAAGAAGAAGAAGAAGAAGAAGAAGAAGAAGAAGAAGAAGAAGAAGAAGAAGAAGAAGAAGAAGGAGAAGGAGCAGAAGGAGAAGCAGAAGCAGAAGCAGAAGGAGAAGCAGAAAGAGAAGGAGAAGAAGCAGTAGCAGGAGAAGCAGAAGCACAAGAAACAGAAGAAGCTGAAGAAGCAGATGCACGACCTGAAGCAGAAGAAACAGAACAAGCAGAAGAAGCAGTTGCAGAAGCAGAACGAGAAGCAGAAGAAGAAGAAGAAGGAGAAAGAGAAGGATTAGGAGTAGGAAGAGCAGAAGGAGAATCAGAAGCAGAACGATAAGCAGAAGGAGCAGCAGAAGGAGAAGCAGAAGGAGAAGCAGAAGGAGAAGCAGAAGGAGAAGCAGAAGAAGGAGAAGCAGGAGCAGAAGAAGCAGCAGAAGGAGAAGCAGAAGCAGAAGAAGATGCAGAAGGAGAAGCAGGAGAAGCAGAAGAAGCAAAAGCAGAAGGAGAAGCAGAAGTAGGAGAAGGAGAAGGAGAAGGAAGGGCAGCAGAAGCAATAGGAGAAGCAGAAGGAGAAGCAGAAGCAGAATGAGAAGCAGAAAGAGAAGAAGAAGAAGCAGAAGAAGCAGGAAAAGCAGAAGCAGAAGAAAGAGAAGAAGAAGAAGAAGAAGAAGAAGAAGAAGAAGAAGAAGAAGAAGAAGAAGAAGAAGAAGAAGAAGAAGAAGAAGAAGAAGAAGAAGAAGAAGAAGAAGAAGAAGAAGAAGAAGAAGTAGAAGAAGACGAAGAAGAAGACGAAGGAGAAGACGAAGGAGAAGACGAAGAAGAAGAAGAAGAAGAAGAAGAAGAAGAAGAAGAAGAAGAAGAAGAAGAAGAAGAAGAAGAAGAAGAAGAAGAAGAAGAAGAAGAAGCATAAGGAGGAACATAAGGAGAAGCAGTAGAAGCAGAAGAAGCAGAAGCAGGAGAAGCAGAAGCAGAAGAAAAAGAATAAGCAGAAGAAGCAGAAGCAGAAGCAGGGGGAGAATCAGAAGAAGGATAAGGAGAAGGAGCAGCAGAATGAGAAGCAGAAGCAGAATGAGAAGCAGAAACAGAAGGAGAACAAGAAGGAGAAGCAGGAGAATCAGAAGAAGCAGGAGTAGAAGCAGAAAGAGAAGGAGAAGAAGGAGAAGCAGAAGTAGCATCAGAAGAAACAGAAGAAGAAGAAGCAGAAGAAGGAGAAGAGCAGAAGCAGAAGGAGAAGCAGAAGCAGAAGGAGAATCAGGAGAAGCAGGAGAAGCAGAAGAGGCAGGAGAAGCAGAAGCAGAAGAAACAGGCGAAGCCGAAGAAGCAGAATCATAATCTGAAGCAGAAGGAGAAACAGAAGAAGCACAATCTGTAGCAGAAGCAGAAGAAACAGTAATAGTAGAATAAGCAGAAGCAGAAGCAGCAGGAGAAGGAGAAGAAGAAGACGGAGAAGGCGAGAGAGAAGGATTAGGAGTAGGAGAAGCAAAAGGATAAGCAGAAGCAGAAAGAGACGCAGAAGGAAAAGCAGCACAAGAAGTAGGAGAAGCAGGAGAAGCAGGAGAAACAGAAGACGCAGAAGCAGAATGAGAAGCAGAAGGAGAAATTGAAGCAGAAGCAGAAGGAGAAGCAGAAGCAGAAGGAGAAGCAGAAGAAGGAGAAGGAGAAAGAGAAGCAGAAAGAGAAGCAGAACGAGAAGCAGGAGAAGCAGAAGCAGGAGAAGCAGAAGCAGAAGAAACAGAAGGAGAAGAAGAAGAAGCAGAAACAGAAGGGAAAGCAGAAAGAGAAGCAGGAGAAGCAGAAGAAGCAGCAGCAGGAGAAGCAGAAGCAGAAGAAGCCGAAGAAGCAGAAGCAGAACCTGAAGCAGAAGGAGAAGCAGGAGAAGCAGAAGAAGCAGAATCTGGAGAAGCAGAAGGAGAAGCAGAAGCAGAAAGAGAAGCAGAAGAAGAAGCAGTAGAAGGAAAAGCAGCAGGAGAAGCAGAAAGAGCAGCAGAAGGAGAAGCAGGAGATGCAGAAACAAGAGAAGCAGAAGCAGAAGAAACAGGAGAAGGACAAGAAGCAGAAGCAGAAGGAGAAGCAGAAACAGAAGGAGAAGCAGAAAGAGAAGGAGGGGAAGCAGAAGAAGCAGCAGCAGGAGAAGCAGAAGCAGAAGAATCCGAAGAAGCAGAAGCAGAACCTGAAGCAGAAGGAGAAGCAAGAGAAGCAGAAGAAGCAGAATCTGCAGAAGCAGAATGAGAAGCTGAAGGAGAAGCAGAAGCGGAAAGAGAATCAAAAGCAGCAGGAGAAGCAGAAGAAACAGAAGAAGCAGAACCAGTAGCAGTTGCAGCAGAAGCAGAAGGAAAAGCAGAAGAACGAGAAGGAGAAGGAAAAACAGAAGCAGAAGCAGAAGGAGAATCTGAAGGAGAAGCAGAAGAAGCAGAAGGAGAAGCAGAAGGAGAAGCAGAAGCAGAAGAAGCAGCAGAAGGAGAAGAAAAAGCAGAAGAAGATGCAGAAGGAGAAGCTGGAGAAGCAGAAGAAGCAGACGCAGAAGAAGAAGTAGAAGTTGGAACAGGAGAAGGAAGAGCAGCAGAAGCAATAGAAGAAGCAGAAGGAGAAGCAGAAGCAGAATGAGAAGCAGAAAGAGAAGCAGTAGAAGCAGAAGAAGCAGGAAAGCAGAAGCAGAATGAGAAGCAGAAAGAGAAGCAGTAGAAGCAGAAGAAGCAGGAAAACAGAAGCAGAAGAAAGAGAAGAGGAAGAAGAAGAAGAAGAAGAAGAAGAAGAAGAAGAAGAAGAAGAAGAAGAAGAAGAAGAGGAAGGAGAAATAGGAGAAACATAAGGAGAAGCAGTAGAAGCAGAAGAAGCAGAAGCAGGAGAAGCAGAAGAAAAAGAATAAGCATAAGAAGCAGAATCAGAGGGAGTAGGAGAAGACGGAGAAGGAGCAGCAAAAGGAGAAGCAGAAGGAGAAGCAGAAGGAGAAGAAGATGCAGAAGGAGAAGCAGAAGAAGCAGAAGCAGAAGGAGAAGCAGAAGTAGGGGAAGGGGAAGGAGAAGGAGAAGGAAGGGCAGCAGAAGCAATAGGAGAAGCAGAAGGAGAAGCAGAAGCAGAATGAGAAGCAGAAAGAGAAGCAGTAGAAGCAGAAGAAGCAGGAAAAGCAGAAGCAGACGAAAGAGAAGAATAGGAACAAGAAGAAGAAGACGAAGAAGAAGAAGAAGCAGCATAAGGAGAACCGTAAGGAGAAGCAGTAGAAGCAAAAGAAGCAGAATCAGGAGAAGCAGAAGCGGAAGAAAAAGAATAAGCAAAAGAAGCAGAAGCAGAAGCACTGGGAGAAGCAGAAGCAGAAGGAGAAGGAGCAGCAGAAGGAGAAGCAGAAGCAGAAAGAGAAGCAGAAACAGAAGGACACAAAAGGAGAAGCAGGAGAATCAGAAGAAGCAGAAGTAGAAGCAGAAAGAGAAGGAGAAGAAGGAGAAGCAGAAGTAGAATCAGAAGAAACAGAAGAAGAAGAAGCAGAAGAAACAGAAGCAAAAGAAACAGAAGAAGGAGAAGAGCAGAAGCAGAGGCAGAAGGAGAAGCAGAAGGAGAAGCAGAAAGAGAAGCAGGAGAAGCAGAAGAAGCAGGAGAAGCAGAAGCAGAAGAAACAGAAGAAGCCGAAGAAGCAGAAGCAGAATCTGAAGCAGAAATAGAAACAGAAGAAGCACAATCTGAAGCAGAAGCAGAAGAAACAGAAATAGTAGAATAAGCAGAAGCAGAAGCAGCAGGAGAAGCAGAAGAAGAAGACGGAGAAGGCGAGAGAGAATGATTAGGAGTAGGAGAAGCAAAAGGATAAGCAGAATCAGAAAGAGACGCAGAATGAAAAGCAGCACAAGAAGTAGGAGAAGCAGGAGAAGCAGAAGCAGGAGAAGCAGAAGAAACAGAAGACGCAGAAGCAGAATGAGAAGCAGAAGGAGAAATTGAAGCAGAAGCAGAAGGAGAAGCAGAAGCAGAAGGAGAAGCAGAAGAAGGAGAAGGAGAAGCAGAAAGAAAAGCAGAAAGAGAAGCATAACGAGAAGCAGGAGAAGCAGAAGCAGGAGAAGCAGAAGCAGAAGAAACAGAAGAAGGAGAAGAAGCAGAAGCAAAAGGAGAAGCAGAAGCAGAAAGAGAAGGAAAAGCAGGAGAAGCAGAAGGAGAAGCAGAAGAAACAGAAGAAACAGAAAGAGTAGCAGAAGAAGCTGAAGATGTAGAAGCAGAAAAAGAAGCACAATAAATAGCAGAAGAACGAGAAGGAGAAGGAGAAACCGAAGGAGAAGCAGAAGGAGAAGCAGAAAGAGAATCAGGAAAAGCAGAAGAAACCGAAGCAGACGGAGAAGTAGAAGAAGGAGAAGAAGAAGCAGAAGCAGAAGAAGAATCACAAGGAAAAGCACAAGCAGAAGGAGATGCAGAAGAGAAGCAGGAGAAGGAGAAGAAGCAGAAGCAGAAGGAGAAGAACTAAAGAGAAGAAGCAGAAGCAGAAGAAGCAGAAGTAGAAAGAGAAGCCGACGAAGAGAAGCCGAACGAGAAGCAGGAGAAGCAGAAGAA
>NW_012293504.1:0-1755 GCF_000151885.1 Dipodomys ordii | reverse complement strand
GGGATTTTTTTCAGTTTTGTATACAGAAGAAGATCAGTGGGGCCCATTTGTCTTAAATTTGTAAATGTGATTCCTTGTTCCTGGCACTAACCATGGCCAAGGATGAATACATAATTTATATAATCTCAGAGCAACACAGACAGACAGACACACACACACTCACAAAACACTTTAATAATATGCCATACTTATTTTTCCATAGCAGGTTCAATCCATTATAGAAAAACTTTCAAAAATTTGACTTTCTTTACTAAATCAACATAGTTGATTATACAAGAGCAAGGTGGGTGAGTAATCCTCCAAAGGAGGTAAACCGAATGGAAACTTCCAGTTAACAATGCTGTTTAAGTTCACCTTATTCAATTCCTGATTCCAGATTTATGCTAATCTCTTGATACAGTCCAAATATATTTTCACTGATATTACTCTGCCTAGTATTTGTCAAGTCTCTTCCTCATTTTGATTTATCTACCTGGTACCACCCTTAACTTCTACTTTCTATTTGTTTTGTTGAGTTTTTAATTTTTTATTATAAAAATACTGTACAGAGCATTTACAGTTACATGAGTAAATTCATAACGAGATTTGTTACATCCTCCTATGTTTTTTTACATAAAGTATTTATTTATTTTTTAATTTTTTATTGTGAAATTACTGTACAAAGGGGTTACAAATTACATGAGCAAGGTAATGAGTACATTTCTTATCAAACATTGTTTCCTCTCATTTTTTACCCCTTCCCATCCCCTCCCATCTCCCCTTCCCCTCCCCCACCCTGTCCCTGCCCGGCCAAAGTTGTAAAGTTCTTTTTCAACATAGTGTCTTGTACATCTCATTGTTACAATGGGTCAACCTGTATCCTTGTTTCAGCAGTTTGTTATTTCCCTTTCCCTCCCCAAATTAGAAAAATGTATATACAAGACACAAGGCACTAAAATATCATGCCTTAACTGGGCCTCTGACTCTTGCTTGGCTTTCTCCTGCACAACTAAACTTTGCACTTGAGTCATATTTCCAGTTCTGACTTTTTGCTAATTAATGGGAGACAAGTGTCTGAAATATGTTTTGACCTGGGCTGCGTTTGATCTCAGCTTGTTAATAAGTAGTTAGGGTTATGAGCCACTGGTGTTTGGATTATTTTTTCAATATTTTAAGAATCAATTTTGTAAAACAAATTTTTTCACATACATCTAATATATTAAAGAAAATATCTATTCCTTTATACTTCCCTAAATATGAAGAAAGAAATTTGGTGCAACCTGGAGCCACTCTTGTCCTAACTATGTACATATGACCATATAAAAGTTGCAAATTGAAATGAACACCAAGACATGGGAACAATAGATCTGTTTTTGGTTGTTGACCTTTTGGTCATCATTTCCCTGTATCAAATTCTTTCTTTTTATTTCATTTCATTTTTCCTTTTCCATTGATTTATCCCTAATAATCACTGTGTTTGATTCTTGTATGACATTTTTTAAAGAATTTTTTTAACAAATTCATTAGAAATACATCTAAATCTGTAAGAAAAAAATGAGAAAAGTTAAAACAGGAGTTAATAAATTGAATCTAAGCCGGGTGCCGGGGGTTCACGCCTGTAATTCTAGCTACTCTGGAGGTTGAGATATGCGGATCTCGGTTCAAAGCCAACCCAGGCAGGAACGTCCGTGAGACTCTTATCTCCAATAAACCACTAGAAAACCGGAAATGGTGCTGTGGCTCTAGTAGTAGAGCACTCACCTTGAGCTGAAGAGC
>NW_012293503.1:0-6537 GCF_000151885.1 Dipodomys ordii | reverse complement strand
GCTCTTTCCTCGCTGTGTCCCGCTGTGTCCCGCTGTGTACCATGCTGTGTACACCTGTGTCCCCACTGTGTACCCCGCTGTGTCCAGCTGTGTCCCCGCTGTGTACCACTGTGTCCGGCTGTGTCCTCGCTGTGTCCCTCTTTGTTCCAGCTGTGTCCCCCGCTGTGTCCCACTGTGTCCCCTGCTGTGTCCCCCGCTTTGTCCCATGTGTCCCCCTTTGTGTCCCTCTGTGTCCCCTGCTGTGTCCCCCACTGTGTCCGGGCTGTGTCCCCCGTCCCCCGATGTGTCCCTGCTGTGTCCCGCTGTGTTCTGCTTTTTCCCCGCTGTGTTTCGCTGTGTCCCCCTGTGTCCCGCGCTGTGTCCCGCTGTATCCCCCGCTGTGTCCTCCGCTGTGTCCCCTGCTGTGTCCCCGCTGTGTCCCGCTGTGTCCCTGCTGTCCCCCGTTTTGTCCCCGATGTGTGCTGCTGTGTCCTGTTGTGTCCCCCGCTGTGTCCATGCTCTGTCCCGCTGTGTCCCCATTGTCCCCCGCTGTGTCCCCATTGTCCCCCGCTTTGTCCCGCTGTGTCCCCGCTCTGTCCCCCGCTGAGTTCCCGCTGTTTCCTGTTGTGTCCCACTGTGTCCTAGCTCTGTCCCCCGCTGTGTCACGCTGTGTCCTCGCTGTGTCCCCCACGTGTCCCCCGCTGTTTCCCCACTGTGGGCCCCTGTGTCCCGCTGTGTCCACGCTTTGTTCCCTGCTTTATCCCGCTATATCCCCCGCTGTGTCCCCCGCTGTGTATCGCTCTGTCCCCGATGTGTCCCGCTGTGTCCCCCGCTTTGCCCTGCTGTGTGCCCGCAGTTTCCCCGCTTTGTCCCACTGTGTCCCACTGTGTCCCGTGGTGTCCCGCTGTGTCCCGCTTTTTCCCACTGTGTCCCGTTGTGTCTTCGCTGTGTCCCCGCTGTGTCCCACTCTTTACCCCGCTGTGTCCAGCTGTGTCCCCTCTGTGTCCCGCTGGGCCAGCTGTGTCCTCGCTGTGTATCCCGCTGTGTCCCGCTGTGTCCCACTGTTTCCTGCTGTGTCCCGCTGTGTCCCACTGTGTCCCGCTGTCCTCGCTGTGTCCCCACAGTGTCCCGCTGTGTACCCCGTAGTGTCCATCTCTGTCCCCGCTGTGTCCCGCTGTGTCCCGCTGTGTCCTCGCTGTGTCCCCACTGTGTCCCGCTGTGTCCCCGTTGTCCCCCGCTGTGTGCCCAATGTCCCCCGCTTTGTCCCGCTGTGTCCCCGCTGTGTCCCCCGCTGAGTTCCTGCTGTGTCCTGCTGTGTCCCCCGCTGTGTCCCGCTGTGTCCCGCTGTGTCCCTTTGTGTCCTCGCTGTGTCCCCGTTGTGTCCCCCTCGGTGTCCCTCACTGTGTCCCGCTTTGTCCCAAATGTGTACCCCTCTGTGTCCCTCTGTGCCCCCACTGTGTCCTGCTGAGTCCCCTGCTGTGTCTTCGCTGTGTACCCCGCTGTGTCCCTCTGTGTCCCCGTTGTGTCTCCCGCTTTTTTCCCCACTGTGTGCCTCTGTGTCCCGCTCTGTCCCCCGCTGTGTCCCCACTGTGTCCCCGCTGTGTGCCCGCTGTATTCCCGCTCTTTCACCGCAATGTCCCGCTGTTTCCCCCGCTGTGTCCCTCTGTGACCCACTGTGTCGCCCGCTTTGTCCCCGCTGTGTCCCGCTGTGTCCCGCTGTGTACCGCTGTGTCTCCGCTGTGGCCTGCTGTGTATCCTGCTGTGACCCACTGTGTCCCCGCGGTATCCCACTCTTGTCCCGCTGTGTCATCCCTTGTCCCCTTCTGTGTCCCTCTGTGTCCCCCACTGTGTCCCCCGCTGTGCCCGTTGTGTCCCCATTGTCCCCCGGTGTGTCCCCGCTTTCCCCCTCTGTATTCCCCGCTGTGTCCCGCTGTGTCCCTCTGTGTCCCGCTGTGTCCCGCTGTGTCCCACTGTGTCCCCGCTGTGTCCCCCCCAGTGTCCCCCAGTGTCCCCTGCTGTGTCCCGCTGTGTCCCCCTCTGTGTCCCCCGCTGTGTCCCGCTATGTCCCCCGCAGTGTCCATGCTGTGTCAGGCTGTTTCCCGTTGTGCCCTGCTGTGTCCCGCTGTGTTCCGCTGTGTCCTGCTGTTTCCTCGCTGTGTCTCGCTGTGTCCCGCAGTGTACACCGATGTGTCCACTGTGTCCCCACTGTGTACCCAATGTGTCCAGCTGTGTCCCCGCTCTGTCCCACTGTGTCCGGCTGTGTCCTCGCTGTGTCCCACTTTGTCCCTGCTGTGTCCCCCGCTGTGCCCCCGCTGTGTCCCACTGTGTCTCTCACTGTGTCCCCCGCTTTGTCCCACTCTGTCCCCCGTTGTGTCGCTCTGTGTCCCCCGTTGTGTCCCCCACTGTGTCCGGGTTGTGTCCCCCTGTCCCCCGGTGTGTCCCTGCTGTGTCCAGCTGTGTTCTGCTGTGTCCCCGCTGTGTTTTGCTGTGTCCCCCGGTGTCCCGCTGTGTCCCCCGCTGTGTCCCCTGCTGTGTCACCGATGGGTCCCACTGTGTCCCCGCTTTGTGACACTGTGTCCCGCTGTGTCCCCCGCTGTGTCCATGCTCTGTCCCGCTGTGTCCCCGTTGTTCCCCGCTGTGTCCCCATTGTCCCCTGCTTTGTCCCGCTGTGTCCCCGCTGTGTCCCCCGCTGAGTTCCCGCTGTTTCCTGTTGTGTCCAGCAGTGTCCTCGCTGTGTCCCCCACTGTGTCCCCCGATGTTTCCCCACTGTGGCCCGCTGTGTCCACGCTTTTTTCCCTGCTTTATCCCACTATATCCCCCGCTGTGTCCCCCGCTGTGTCCCCCGCTGTGTCCCGCTCTGTCCCCGATGTGTCCCGCTGTGTCCTGCTGTGTCCCTGCTGAGTCCCGCTGTGTCCCCCGCTCTGTTCCCAGCTTTGTCCGGCTGTATCCCCCACTGTGTCCCGCTGTGTCCCCTGCTTTTTACTGCTCTGTGCCCTCAGTGTCCCCGCTTTGTCCCGCTGTGTCCCACTGTGTCCCCCGTTGTGTCCCGCTGTGTCCCCCGATGAGTTCCTGCTGTGTCCTGCTGTGTCCCCCGCTGTGTTCCACTGTGTCCCCCTGTGTCCTGCTGTGTCCCCGCTGTATCCCCCTGTGTCCCCCGCTGTGTCCCGCTTTGTCCCCCATGTGTCCCCCTCTGTGTCCCGCTGTGTCTCCCGCTGTGTCCTGCTGAGTCCCCTGCTGTGTCTTCGCTGTGTACCCCGCTGTGTCCCTCTGTGTCCCCGTTGTGTCTCCCGCTTTTTTCCCCACTCTGTGCCTCTGTGTCCCGCTCTGTTCCCCGCAATGTCCTGCTGTTTCCCCCGCTGTGTCCCTCTGTGACCCACTGTGTCGCCCACTTTGTCCCCACTGTGTCCCTGCTGTGTCCCGCTGTGTCCCGCTGAGTCCCAGGTGTGTCCCCACCTGTGTCCCGGTGTCCCGCTCTGTCCCACTTTGTCGCCCGCTTTGTCCCCACTGTGTCCCGCTGTGTCCCGCTGTGTCCCCCGCGGTGTCCCTCTGTGTCCCTCTGTGTCCTGCTGTGTCCCGCTGTGTCTCCGCTGTGGCCTGCTGTGTATCCCGCTGTGTCCCAGCTGTGTCTCACTGTGTCCCCCGCTCTGTCCCCCGCAGTGTCCCGCTGTGTCCCTCGCTGTGTCCCGCTGTGTCCCACTGTGTCCCCGCTGTGTCCCACTCTTGTCCCACTCTTGTCCCGCTGTGTCCTCTCTTGTCCCCCTCTTTGTCCCTCTGTGTCCCCCATTGTGTCCCTCGCTGTGCCGTTGTGTCCCCATTGTCCCCCGGTGTGTCCCCGCTTTCCCCCTCTGTGTTCCCCGCTGTGTCCCGCTGTGTCCCTCTGAGTCCCTTTGTGTCCCGCTGTGTCCCACTGTGTCCCCGCTGTGTCCCCCACCGTGTCCCACTGTGTCCCCTGCTGTGTCCCGCTGTGTCCCCCTCTGTGTCCCCCGCTGTGTCCTGCTGTGTCCCCCGCAGTGTCCCTGCTGTGTCAGGCTGTGTCCCGCTGTGCCCTGCTGTGTCCCGCTGTGTTCCGCTGTGTCCCGCTGTTTCCTTGCTGTGTCCCACTGTGTCCCACTGTGTACCATGCTGTGTACACCTGTGTCCCCACTGTGTACCCCGCTGTGTCCAGCTTGTCCCCGCTGTGTCCCACTGTGTCCCCCGCAGTGTCCCCGCTGTGTCAGGCTGTGTCCCGCTGTGCCCTGCTGTGTCCCGCTGTGTTCCGTTGTGTCCCACTGTTTCCTCGCTGTGTCCTGCTGTGTCCCGCTGTGTACCCCGCAGTGTCCACTTGTGTCCCCACTGTGTACCCCGCTGTGTCCAGCTTGTCCCCGCTGTGTCCCACTGTGTCCGGCTGTGTCCTCGCTGTGTCCCTCTTTGTTCACGCTGTGTCCCCCACTGTGTACCGCGCTGTGTCCTCTGCTTTGTCCCACTGTGTCCCTGGTTGTGTCCCTCTGTGTCCCCCGCTGTGTCCCCCACTGTGTCCGGGCTGTGTCCCCCTGTCCCCCGATGTGTCCCTGCTGTGTCCCGCTGTGTTCTGCTGTGTCCCCGCTGGGTTTCGCTGTGTCCCCCTGTGTCCCGCTGTGTCCTGCGCTGTGTCCCGCTGTGTCCCCTGCTGTGTCACCGCTGTGTCCCTCTGTGTCCCTGCTGTCCCCCGTTTTGTCCCCGATGTGTGCCTCTGTGTCCCGCTGTGTCCCTCGCTGTGTCCATGCTCTGTCCCGCTGTGTCCCCGTTGTCCCCCACTGTGTTCCCATTGTCCCCCGCTTTGTCCCGCTGTGTCTCCGCTGTGTCCCCCTCTGAGTTCCCGCTGTTTCCTGTTGTGTCCCGCTATGTCCTAGCTCTCTCCCCCACTGTGTCACGCTGTGTCCTCGCTGTGTCCCCCACTGTGTCCCCCGCTGTTTCCCCACTGTGGCCCCCTGGTCCCGCTGTGTCCACGCTTTGTTCCCTGCTTTATCCCGCTATATCCCCCGCTGTGTCTGCCGCTGTGTCCCCCGCTGTGTCCCGCTCTGTCCCCGATGTGTCCCGCTGTGTCCCGATGTGTCCCCGCTGAGTCCCGCTGTGTCCACCGCTCGGTCCCAGCTTTGTCCAGCTATATCCCCCACTGTGTCCCGCTGTGTCCCCCGCTTTGTCCTGCTGTGTGCCCGCAGTGTCCCCGCTTTGTCCCGCAGTGTCCCACTGTGTCCCGTGGTGTCCCGCTGTGTCCCGCTGTTTCCCACTGTGTCCCGTTTTGTCCCCGCTGTGTCCCCGCTGTGTCCTGCTCTTTTCCCCGCTGTGTCCAGCTGTTTCCCTGCTGTGACCCGCTTGGCCAGCTGTGTCCTCGCTGTGTATCCCGCTGTGTCCCTCTGTGTCCCACTGTGTCCTGCTGTGTCCCGCTGTGTTTCACTGTGTCCCTCTGTGTCCTCGCTGTGTGCCCAGAGTGTCCCGCTGTGTACCCCGTAGTGTCCAGCTCTGTCCCTGCTGTGTCCCGCTGTGTCCCGCTGTGTCCTCGCTGTGTCCCCGCTGTGTCCTGATGTGTCCCCGTTGTCCCCCGCTGTGACCCAATGTGCCCCGCTTTGTCCCGCTGTGCCCCGCTGTGTCCCCCACTGAGTTCCTGCTGTGTCCTGCTGTGTCCCCGCTGTGTCGCGCTGTGTCGCGCTGTGTCCCCGCTGTGTCCCCACTGTGTCCCCCTCTGTGTCCCCCACTGTGTCCCGCTTTGTCCCCCATGTATCCCCCTCTGTGTCCCGCTGTGTCCCCTGCTGTGTCCTGCTGAGTCCCCTCCTGTGTCTTCGCTGTGTACCCCGCTGTGTCCCTCTGTGTCCCCGTTGTGTCTCCCGCTTTTTTCCCCACTGTGTGCCTCTGTGTCCAGCTCTGTCCCCCGCTGTGTCCCCGCTGTTTCCCCGCTGTGTGTCCGCTGTATTCCCGCTGGGTCCCCCACAATGTCCCGCTGTTTCCCCCGCTGTGTCCCTCTGTGTCCCACTGTTTCGCCCGCTATGTCCCCGCTGTGTCCCTGCTGTGTCCCGCTGTGTCCCGCTGTGTCCCAAGGTGTCCCCTGCTCTGTCCCCCGCTGTGTCCCCACTGTGTGCCCGCTGTATTCCCGCTGGGTCCCCCACAATGTCCCACTGTTTCCCCCGCTGTGTCCCTCTGTGTCCCGCTGTGTCGCCCGTTTTGTCCCTGCTGTGTCCCTGCTGTGTCTTGCTGTGTCCCGCTGTATCCTTCTGTGTCCCGTTGTGTCCTCGCTGTGTCCCCACTGTGTCCCAGGTGTGTCCCCTGCTGTTTCCCCGCTGTGTCCCCGCTGTGTCAGGCTGTGTCCCACTGTGTCCTCGCTGTGTCCCCCGCTGTGTCCCGCTGTGTCCGGCTTTGTCCCGCTGTGTCCCGCTGTGTCCTCGCTGTGTCCCCGCTGTGTCCCGCTGTGTAACCCGCTGTGTCCAGCAGTGTCCTCGCTGTGTCCCAGCTGTGTCCCAGCTGTGTCCCGCTGTGTCCCAAGATGTCCCCTGCTATGTCCCCCTCTTTGTCCCACTGTGTCTCACTGTATCCTTCTGTGACCCGTGA